>NW_012114910.1:5445398-5446990 GCF_000951035.1 Colobus angolensis palliatus
ATCGCTTGAGGCCAGGAGTTTGAGAATAGCCTGGACAACATAACAAGATCCTACCTCTAAGGAATTTTTTTTTTTTTAAATTAGCTGGGTGTGGTGGTGTTTGCCCGTGGTCCCAGAGACTCAGGAGGGCTGAGGTGGGAGGGTCACTTGAGCCCAGGATTCGAGAGTGCAGTGAGCTATGATTGTGTCACTACACTCCAGCCTGGGTGACAGAGTGAGACCCTGTCTCTAAAAAAATAAAAACAAGGAAAGAGAGAAAATATTACCTAAGCTGTGGAAGCCACGTGTGTACCCCTCATTATTTGCATGATGTGATTTTGGTTGTAAGGAGCCATGTGCAAGAGACAACCAGTGCCGGCAGAGGTGGTGAGAAGGATCTGGAGGCTTCAGAGGTCCCCAGGCCCCCGCCCCCTGCGGCCCATCTGTGGGTCAGGTTCCCCCACCACCACTCTCCCTGCGCCCGCCTCACCTCTTCAAATGTGTAAGCTACAGAGTGTTGCTGGTCTGGGCGTGGAAAGAGGAATTTCACCATCACTAAAGAATTGACCACGACTCCCTTGTTTTGGCAGGAGATCTTGGGCATCTTGAGGCAGTGGACGGTGACTTGGGCCTGGCTGGGGAAGCCGCCGACAACCTGTGGAAGACAGGGGTCTCATGGCCAGGATGGGGGCCCATCAGGGCAGCAGCAGTCCCTGCCTTCAGAAATGGGAAGGACAAAGCTGGCTTTGGGCCCCAGGGCTGGGGGAAAAGGAGGCAGCCTGGGGTAGTACCCGGGCCCCAGGCCATGCAAATTAGGACTCTCATCCTCTCTGGGCTTCAGTTTCTCATCTGTGTGCTAGTGAGGCTATTCCTACCCTGAACTCCTCTCTCAGGATGTGCTGAGGATGCCTTCACTTAGCCTTCCGGGCCTCACTTTCCTCATCTGTAAAATGGGGATGATCATAGATCCTACCTCATAGGGTTGTCCTGAGGATGAAATGAGATAATCTGTGGAAAGATCTTAGAACAGGACCTGCTGCATGGTAACCCTCCGAGGGAAGCTGCTATAGCAGCTGGGCTAGGGGTGGGGATGGAGCAGAGAGCGCAGGAACTGCGGGCCGTATCTGCAGGAGCCCAGCATTTTCCAGGGCATCCCAGAACAGAAGGTAAAACTGTATCTGAGGAGTATTTAAAGGAGAGACACACCAGGCTGTGGCACAAGGGGATCTGACCTAGTCAGTGAGGTGGGAGAGGCCATCCCTGAGGGGGCAGGAGGAGGAGCAGATGGGATGGGGGAGTGCAAACCATTCTGGCAGAGGGGACAGTGGACAAGAGCCCTGTGGAAGGAGCATGGCCAAGATAAGGAATGTGCAGGCAGGGGTTGGGGAGTGTGGCCCGAGGACCTTCGATTACAGCCTGTGGGACTGGGCTCAAGGAGACCACATGCCCCAAGAAACCATCAAACCACTGGATATACAAGAAAAGGTTTCATTAAATACATAGCTGAACTCAAAAGAAAGAAAGAGGCGGCAGGGTGCAGGGGCTCACACCTGTAATCCCAGCACTTTGGGAGGCTGAGGCAGGAGGATCATTTGAGGTCTGGAGGTCAAGAC
>NW_012114910.1:5454395-5457032 GCF_000951035.1 Colobus angolensis palliatus
TCTGAGCCCGGAGTTGATCCTGAGGTTCCAGCTCCCTACAAGTCCCTATGCCTGGGTAATAGAGCAGAGAATGGAGCATTATCTTTGGGGGCAATGGAGCTGGGCTCAAACCCAGCCTTGCCATTCACTAAGTTTCCCTGTGTGTAAAACGGGGATGGTCTGACTGCCCCACTCATAGCGTCGGTGTGAGCACTGAAGGAAGTCACACTCACTAAGCGCTTCGCTCCATGCCAAACACCCTACAAAGAGCTGTGTTCGCTGTTATAATTGTTGTCATTGGTGTTGTCATTGGCTGTGTGGGGGCTCTTGAAGCCAGAGCAGGATTGGGGTACATGAGATAAATCCCACACAGGGGCAGGGGCAGTTACCTCCCGGAAGATTTCCTGGTTGGTGTTGAAGCCCCAGGTCTCCAGCACTGCCTGAAAAGAGATGGGGAAGTTGGAGGGTGGACGGTGTAAAGGCCACTCCTCAGAAGAAAACTTTGCAGGGACCAAGTGTAGTTTCAAGGACTGGACCCCTCCTCAGACGCAACTCCCAACCTCCCAGACAACATGTGAGATGCTCCGGGTAGGGTGTGGGGCAGGGAACCCCCGTCCCGGCTGGAGGCCTGGTTTCTGCTCCCCACTGTGCCCCACGCAGGCTGCGTGACCTTGCACAAGTCTCTTCCCCTCTGTGGGTCTCAGTTTCCTCATGAGTTCAATGACAAGCATGCCCTGGAAACTACCTAAGCATCTCTAGTACAGTATAGGTGAAGAGTACAGGCTTTGGGACCACCTCTTACAGGCTGTGTGATCTTCAGTAAGTCACCTACCTTCTCTGAGCTTTGTGGTTTTTTGTTTGCAAAACAAAGGTAACAGTACTCATCTCACAGGATGAGTACAACAAAACAAAGTGTAGCAAATGTAACTGTGCAATAAATGTAAGACTAATGCACAGTTACTACGTGCCAAGTTATATCTACACCTAAATCTATTGATCACTCTGTCTATCTATCTGTCTCTCTGGCAACACATAGTTGACTCCAATAAATGCTGAACTTCATTATTTTTTTTGAGATGGAGTCCTACTCTGTCACCCACACTGGAGTACAGTGGTGCCAATATAGCTCACTGCAGCCTCAACCTCCTGGGCTCAAGTGATCCTCCCACCTCAGCCTCCTGAGAAGTTGGGACTACAGGTATGCACCACTGTGCACAGCTGATTTTTAAACGTATTTTTATTTTTGTAGAGTCAGGGGTCTCCCTATATTGCCCAGACTGGTCTCGAACTCCTGGCCTCCAGGGACCCTCCTGTCTCAGCCTCCCAAAGGTTTGGGATTACAGGCGTGAGCCACTGCAGCCAGTCTGGACTTTACTGCTATTGCTCCAGCTTAGGTGGTCCCTAGTTCTTTTGCCCACCACCGAATTTCTGAGTTTCCTCCCTCCTCCCCATGCGTGTGCACACACACACATACCACATGCCATCTGGATTTCCTAGCAGCCCCATCCACTCACCTTGAACTCGTCTCCCATCAGGCTGAGCGTGAGGCGGCCATCTTGGAAAGCTACCTTGGCCAGGGAGTGGAAGACTTGCTCGGAGAACCAGAAGTACAGCATGCGGGAGTCCCCCAGCAGTGCAGGAGAGAAGGTGGGGAGGGGGAGGTCCTCCGAGACATTCTTATAGATGAAATAACCCTGGAGGAAGCCAGGACGCTGGCTGGACCCCGTGTGTCCCTGTTGGGCTCAGGTCCAGCTTCAGGGAGATGGGAGGAACTCAGAGTGGGACCTGGGTGTGCAGGGAGGGGTGTGGCACTTTTTCATGCTCTTTTTTCCCAAGTCTGTCTGTCTGGGTAGGTAGAGCCCTTCTAGAAGGCTGGTTCAGAGCATGGCACTTTGAGTCTAAGACTTGGGCTGAAACCCAGCTCTGCTCTGTACTGCAGAGGACAGGGCAGGGCCCTGACCTCACTCAGCATCCGTGTCCTCATCTCCAATGAGCTAGGCTGTGTAAACGTGGATGAGTGTCCAGCCATGTGAGCAATCTGATTATCTTTTTTCCTAATCTACTTCCAGGAGAATCTTGGAATCCTCCTGGGCTTAATCACCTGTCTGTCCTGAGTTCTATAGTCCAGAACAGTGGGTAGCAGATTTTTTCTATAAAGAACCAGATAGTAAATATTTTAGGCTTTGCAGCGTATGTGGTCTCCATTGCAATCATCTGCTCTGCTGCTGTAATGCAAAAGCAACCATGGGCAATATGCATGCCAGTGGGCATGGCTCCATTCCAATACAATGGAGCCCCAGAGTGCAGAGTGCCCAGAGTGCAGATGGGGAAACTGAGGAAAGAGCTGCACCCAGTTTCCCCCAGCGGGGCTTTCACTCATTCAACAAATACTTCTAGAGTGCCCACTATGTCTCAGACACGGTGGGAAGTGAACCAGACAGATGTGGTTCCCGCCTTCACAGGGTTATATTCAAGTAAAAACATTGGTCAGGACAGCTCGTGACCATGGACCTCCAGCTCCCACCCCGCCCCAGCTGACCACTGGCCCTGCCCCTGCAGGGGGCAGTCCATTGACCATCAGCTCCTGGAGGCCAAAATCAGGAAAACAAGCTGCTGCCCAGTCCCCCACCCCTCTAGATCATCCAGCCCACGGGTTGT
>NW_012114910.1:5458386-5460197 GCF_000951035.1 Colobus angolensis palliatus
GCTGTAGAGGATGACAGAAGCCAAATAAGTCCTCTAGGAAGGAGCTGGTGCTTTGCTGGGATCATTGTAGTGGGGAGCCCTGGTGCCTGCAGAGAGGGCTCGGGGGCACGTCGCTGTGGCCTGCCCACCTCACAGCATCAGGAATGCAGAGGAGCACCCCAGGACTCTTGGCTGCCATAAGGTTGAAGCTGGGGGACAGGGTTGTCAGAGCACAGGAAAGGACCAACTGCCCTGGGGAAGCTGGGCCCTGTCCCACCCTCCCACAACTCCTACCTTGTGATGGGACTCCAGGTGGGAGGCTGTAATGATGGGATCACCTGTCAGAGAAATGTCCACCCCGATGTCTCCATCTGAAAGGATACTGGCTGCGGGAGGAAAAGATCACGGCGAGGCCTTAGGATGGGGGAACCGCCCTGAGTCACCACTCCCCTGCATCCACACAGCTGCCCAAGCCTCCAGCCTCAGTGTTCCCCTCTGTAAAGTGGGACCTGGGTGTGCGGGGAGGGGTGTGGCACTTTTTCATGCTCTTTTTTCCCAAGTCTGTCTGGGTAGGTAGAGCCCTTCTAGAAGGCTGATTCAGAGCATGGCACTTTGAGTCCAAGACTTGGGTTGAAACCCAGCTCTGCTCTATACTGCAGAGGACAGGGCAGGGCCCTGACCTCACTCAGCATCCGTGTCCTCATCTCCAATGAGCTAGGCTAGGCTGTGTAAACGTGGATGAGTGCCCAGCCATGTGAGCAATCTAATTATCTTTTTTCCTGATCTACTTCCAGGAGAATCTTGGAGTCCTCCTGGACTTAATCACCTGTCTGTCCTGAGTTCTATAGTCCAGAACAGTGGGTAGCAGATTTTTTCTATAAACAACCAGACAGTAAATATTTTAGGCTTTGCAGCATATGTGGTCTCCGTTGCAATCATCTGCTCTGCCGCTGTAATGCAAAAGCAACCATGGGCAATATGCATGCCAGTGGGCATGGCTCCATTCCAATACAATTGTATTCACAAAACTAGGCAGCCAGACACATTTGACCCACTAGCTAGAGTTTCCAACCCCTGTTGCAGAACCAATGTGAGGGACGGAGCACAGATGGCAGCATAAGTCCCCCTCCCTTCCTCCTCCCTCGAACCTGCATCAAGAGCCACGTCCCCATGAAACAGCCCCTCCGACCTCCCAGCCCCCTCTGAATTCTGTGGCTGCCTGGGCCAGTCCAGAGACTCCTACCTCACTTTCCCTTCCTGTTAGCTTTGCCCACCCGCATTCCCATTGATGGCACAGCTACCGGCATAGGGATCCCAGAGAGACAGACAAGGTTCCATCTAGGTGTATGCACCCATAGGAGTAGAGGGGAGGGAAGGGGAGGAAGGGATTGGCCACTCAAGGAGACAGAATTGTGCTCAGCCCTTCCTGCATTGCTCATCTGTGCCTTGGCAGGAGCCTAGGATGCCTGCCACGGGCCTGAGGCTGCCTGGAGCCTCCCCACCTGATACCCCACAGTGGCCCAGAGGACCCCCTCACCTGGAGTTCCACTGTTCCCTCACTGCCTCTGTTTACTGAGCACCTACTGTGTGCCAGGGTATAAGGAGCAGGCCGGCCACCTCCCTCTCCACAGGTGAGGCACACAGCGGGAGGCCTTACAGCACAGCACAATAGCTGGGAGCGGGGGCTTAAGAGTTGTTGGAGGGCCAAGGTTCAAATTCTGCTTCCACTTCCTAGTGGGGGGAAGGGGGTCCTCTCATCTCCAGAAATTTCTATTTCCTCCTCAGTGGAATGGGGGTTAGCGGTACCTCCCTCGCCAGGTGGTTGTGAGGAT
>NW_012114910.1:5460757-5463525 GCF_000951035.1 Colobus angolensis palliatus
AGATGCTATTATCGCCCCATTTTTATCAATGAAGAGACTGAGATTCAGAGAGATTAAGTGACTTGCCCAATGTCACACAGCTTGTGAGGCTGCAGCCCAAAGGGGCAGAGATTTGCCAAAGCCTGCCCGTAACTAATCATCAAGTGTCAGAGCCAGACAGAGCCCATGGGACCTAGACAGGAGAAGTGATGGTCCCAAGGCCATGTAGTGCAACAGATGGCTTTCTGGCTCCCACCGCTGTCTTCTGAGGCATGCAGACAGAAACACACTCACCAGCCCTTGTCTGGACAAAATCAGCCATGATGTTGGAGATGACGTTGATCTCTTTGCAGATCTGGGGCAGACAGAGCAGGTGCTTTCCAGGGAGGAAAGGAGGCCAGAGGAGGGGCAAGGCAGTGCCTCCTTCCAGCTGCGTGTTGGTGGCAGTGCTGGGAACTGGCACAGGGGACTGGCCATGTGGGGAAGGTGGGAGTGGCACCTCCTCAGGGAAGGGCAGGGAGGAAAGGGCTCCAGCCTCCCGGGCATGGCCCTGGACCACAGGGAGTCAGCCAGCCCCACTCACCTGTCCCTTCAGGACCAGCTTCAGGGTGAAGGAGATGAAGTTTGTGAACAGCTGCTTGATCCACCCGGGCCTGAGGGCAGCAAGCACCACAATAAGCCCCTGACCAGTCCTGTGCATCCATGGAGCGCCTACTGTGTAGCAGGCACCATTCAGGGCTCTGCTGGCCCTGATTCGTGTAGCTCAGGAAGTAAGAATTATCACCCCCATTTTGCAGCTGAGAACACGGAGCCTCAGACCCAAGAATTAACTGTGGCACCATCCCAGAATTCCTCGGGAGGGGCCCAGCTTCTGTGACACTCACACCTGTCACATACGTGAGAACGTGTCTGGAGTCCAAATTCACACATGTGTCCATCTGCTCCAGAGGCAGAAAATGGCCTGAATAGAGAGTTCCTCTCCAGACCCTACCTATCAGTTACCTTCTGCCTTCCAGGTTTGGCATTGGTTACATGACTAGGGTCTCTCCAAACCTCGTCATCTTCCTCTGTGCAATGGGGTTACCCACAGCTCCTTGACAGAGGGTGTTGGCCAAGACAAGAAGCCCCATGCTGGGAAGCAGGAGAGTAAAGTGTCTGGGAACTCAGCTTCTGGGGTCAGGGAATGCTGGGTTCAAATCCTACTCCCACCACTCAGTGGCGAGCTGTGTGTCCTCGGCAAGTTACTTGGCTGGAACTTGGCTGGAGTTTTATCTGTGAGTTAGTGTGGTCCTTGGGATGCAGGATGCACTTTGTAGATATGAGCTTTCCCTTTCTAACCGCTCTGTGACTCAGTTTACCCATATTTAAAAAGGGGATGATAACTGAATCTCTATCTTAGGGTAGGTTTTAAGGACAAAATAAATTAATTCATGAAAAGGGCTTGGAATAGTGCTTTGCACACAGCAAGTTCTTAGTAGCTATTAGTTACTAGCTGTTGGTTATTGTTTTTTCCAGCCTTTGAGGGTGTATTGATGGGAAGGGGTAGGAAGTGATCCCACTAAAGGTATTGCTACCCCCAGGTTTGGCCACCCACAAGCGTGCCCTGTGTGGGGTTGAGCCTGGAGGGGGCCGTGGACATGCTAACAGGATGGGCACAAGCAGGAATGGGGGCCACAGGGCGGTGTACTTACTCTCGCTCCCCTTGGAGCTGCAGGAGCAGCTTATGGAAAGACAGGTAGCAGTCAGGGGCATCAGTCCTCACTCTACCAGAGTGACAGGCTGCAGGGAGACCCGACACGACCTCAGGGCAGCCTCCACTATTGGATGGTATCCACATGCTGCCCAGGCCAGCCAAGAGCTTGGCCAGCTCTTGGCTCCCCAGCCCTGCAAACTTCCCAGGCCAGGCTTCCTTTGGTGGCCCCAGAACCCTTTGCCTGCATAACCTCCCGCTCTGCTGAGGACAAGCCCTGGAGTCCAGCTCCCACCTCCCCAGAGGATGCTGTACACATACTCAGCTGTGTGTTGATCTGGAGGTCAATGGCAGAGTCGATCTCGAAGTCAATGGACTGATCAATGCCCAGCCTGGAAAGAGCCAAGGACCCAGGACTCTCATTCAGCTCTCCAGCCCAGAGAGGGCCAGGGCATAAGGCATCAGCTGACAGAAATGCTTACCCCCAGGCAGTGGTGTAGCCATACTTCAGGGTCCCCATGAAGACCACAGACACGTTCTGAATGGAGACATCAATGGACTTGGCTTCCACCAGCTCCACCTGGCTGCTGGCGATGGACAAGTGGCTGATCTGGATGCTGGGAAGGAACAGTAGTGAGGAAGGATGTCGGGGGTCATCCAGGTTGCCCAAGGAGCGAGCCTCCAATTTTGCCTTGGTGAGGGTGGAAGATAGAATTATGGCCCCCAAAATGTCCGCCTCCTAATCCACAGAACCTGCAAATATGTTACCCAAAATGTCCGATCCTGGATACCGCACTCAACTCATGTTACCCATATGCAAATAGGGTCAAGTTAAGGACCTTGGGGGTAGAATTATGGCCCCCAAAATGTCCGCCTCCTAATCCACAGAACCTGCAAATATGTTACCCAACATGTCAAATCCTGGATACCGCACTCAACTCATGTTACCCATATGCAAATAGGGTCAAGTTAAGGACCTTGGGGGTAGGTGTGGAGATGATCCTAGATCTTCTGGGTGGTCCCAATGTAATCACAGGCTGCTGAAAAGTGGAAGAGGAGGCAGAAGAGGAGAGGTGGGGGAGGGGTGACCAGGGAAGAA
>NW_012114910.1:5465997-5468096 GCF_000951035.1 Colobus angolensis palliatus
CTGCTGACATCTTGATCCTGGCTCAGGGAGCGCCATGGTGGACTTCTGGCCTTTTTAACTGTGAAATGATAAACTTGAGTCATTTTAAGCCACTAAACTTGGAGTGATTTTTTACGGCAGAAAATAAGAAACTGATACAGAGGGCTTCCCAGAGGAGGTGACACCAGATAGAGGGTGGGAGTTTGGAAGATAGTAGGAGGCTCGGCTTGGAGGAGGCCTCAGCCAGGCCCCGGGGGCAGAGGTGGAGCTGCACAGTGGGAGAAGTGTTGGACCTGGGGTCTTAATGTAGATCCAGCAGAGGATCTGTGCTGCCGGGGACTTGGTCAGAGGTGGGGCTCAGTGAAGGCCCTTAGGAAGCAAGCATCAGAGAGGAGAGATTGCAGGCAGGGAGGCCAGTGGGCCACATTCACTCTCAAACCCCTCTACCCTTGCTGAACTCTCCCCGGGGCCTGGTTTGAGCACATGGAATATGACAAAATAGAAGCAGCCATCACGTTCTGAACACATGCTGCGTGGCAGGCACTGTGCTGAGAGTTTACACACATTTCCTCGTTTAATCCTCACAGCTACTCATGAGGTGGTCACTATTGCTGTACCCAGTGAACTGACACAGAAATGACTCAGACTGCTTATGTGGCTTCAGAAAACCTCAGCAGAAGGGAATTTGATCCTGGGTCCATCCCACTCCAAATCCCATATTATAAGCCACTATGACACACTGCGCCCAGCAAGGAGAATCCACGTATATCTGGCTTTCCCTGTCTGTTCTGTTGTATCTTATTCTATTCCCTTTAGAGAGAATAGTGTGAAGAATTCTCATCTTAGCCATGATTCAGCTTCATCTAATGTTAATCATGGCCAATCATATTTATGGCCAATCACATTTTATTTCTACCCCACCCATATATGTTTGGGATAACAGTTATATATCAATGACTATGACATCTAGTCTATGGCAGTCTGGTCTTACTGAATTATTGCTAATTTATTAAGGGTGCTATCTCTTTAACTTCTCAAGACGCTTTTGCCATGTCTGACCTCTTGCAACATAGGCGTAGGATAGCATTATCCTCTTTTATTTTTTAGCAACAGAGTCTTGCTCTCTCACCCAGGCTGGAATGCAGTGACGCAATCATAGCTCACTGCAGCCTTGATCTCCCAGGCTCAAGTGATCCTCCTACCTCGGCCTCCTGAGTAGCTGGGACTGCAGGCACGCACCATCACACCCAGCTAATTTTTAAATTTTTCGTAGAAACAGGTGGTCTTGAACCCTGGCTGAAGTAATCCTCCTGCCTCGGCCTCCCAAAGTGCTGGGATCACAGGCGTGAACCACTGGACTTTGCCCATTATTCTCTTTTACAGAAGCCTAAACTGAAGCCCAAGGTCGCACAGAGGGCGTGGCGGCGCGAGACCTGGGACGCCCCACAGCACCCCCTAGCGGCAGCAGTTTTCCTGCAAAAGGCGAAGCGGCATCGCTGCACCGCTGGCGCCCCCTGGTGGCTCAGAAACATTTAGCAAGACTACAGGCCCAAAGTGCGCGGGTAGCAGAGACCACCCCTGGGGAGCATGTTTAGCGGGGCTGGAGAGGAGGAGGAGATTGGC
Organism: Colobus angolensis palliatus; assembly: GCF_000951035.1. Taxonomy (NCBI): domain Eukaryota; kingdom Metazoa; phylum Chordata; class Mammalia; order Primates; family Cercopithecidae; genus Colobus; species Colobus angolensis. Next base: position 5,467,600 of record NW_012114910.1, read on the forward strand.
TTTAAGACAAAGACAAGGTCCCTGAACAATGTCTGCCCCACCCGTGGGGCCTCAGACCGACACACAGACGGGGACCCAGGCTCCAGGGCAGCCTGAGGTGCCAGGAAGGTGGCTGAGTTCCTGAGACTGAGCTGAGTTTGCACATGAGCTCCGCCAGACTGCGAAACCTCTATCAGCTCCTGTTTCCGTATTTGTTAAGCAGGGCCATCCGGGCGGTAACATTATCCTCTTTTACAGAAAAGGCTAAATAAAATATATGATAAAGATTAAGATAGGCTGGGCGCCGTGGCTCACGCCTGCAATCCCAGGACTTTAGGAGGCCGAGGCGGGCGGATCACTTGAGGTCAGGAGTTCATAATCAGGTCAACATGGTGAAACCCCGTCCCTACTAAAAATACAAAAATTAGCCGGGCGTGGTGGCGGGCGCCCGTAATCCCAACTACTAGGGAGGCTGAGGCAGGAGAATATCTTGAACCCGGGAGGTGGAGGTTGCAGTG
>NW_012114910.1:5471921-5473929 GCF_000951035.1 Colobus angolensis palliatus
CTGTCTCAAAACAAAAACAAAAACAAAAACAAATTACCCGGATGTGGTGGCATGTGCCTGTAATTCCAGCTGCTCTGGAGGCTGAGGCACGAAAATTGCTTGAACCTGGAGACGGAGGTTGCAACGGGCTGAGACTGTGCCACTGCACTCCAGCCTAAGTGACAGAGGGAGACTCTGTCTCAAAAAATGAAAAAAAGAAAGAACAAATATATGATAAAGTTGACGATAAAATGAGATATTGTTTGTAAAAGCACCTGGCCCACAACCGACCCTTGGCTATTACGATCATCCCAAATAAAGTCAAGATACTCATTTTAGGCTTGGGGTGGGGGACTGGTTGAGGCCAAGAGTTCAAGACCAACCTGGCCACCATAGCAAGACCTCTGTCTCTAAGAAAACAACATTCATAATTAAAAAAAAAAATACACCTATTTTGTTGAGATCTCTCTACCCTACCCTCCTATTCACCCCCAAATAAGACCTCCATCGTCCCAGGGCAGTGGGAAAGGACCCTTTGAAGCCTGACTCTTAAAGGGGCTGTTGAAGAGGTTAATACACTCCAAGAAATCCCCCAGGTCACCAGGGGATGGAGCGTGGGGTTAGGGGAGGTGTCAGGGTCTGGTTCCAAATCAAGGGGAAAGACCGGAGTTATCCCCGCCCCCACCCCCCACCCTGCTGACCTTCCTCCCTGTGGGCTGGGGGAAAGCCCCAGGCTGTTCCTCCCTCCTCCCTACCCCCAGCCTGGTCACACTCGAGGCCCGACTCACTTGTGCAACCCATACTTGACTTGGCCAAGGAGCATCATGGCCTTCTCGCCCGTGATATTTGGGTAGCTGGCTCGCTGGAAGGCGGTCTGGATCACCTTGGCAGTCTCTTGGTTCACTAGAGGGGAGGGCAGTGGCTGAGGGGCTGTAGGCCCGTGCGAAACCCCCTGCTCCCACCCCCAAGCGGCCTTGGCCATGACTCAGCCTCTCTGGGATGAGGCTTCCCAGCAGGCCTTAAAGCTGAGGCCTCCCTCTCGGTTTAAGGTCGATGGCAATTCTAGGGGACACAGAGAGCTCTGACCCTGACCCCAGCTAGCGATCCTGATCATACCCTAGCCTCTGGATCCTGACACATGGGAACCCCATGATCCCAGTCAAATGGCAGCCCTGAGCCCAGTCACACACTAACCTTAGTCTCACCCAGACGATGCTGTGACACTCTCTGTAGTCCTGGGGGTCTATAATTCTGGCTCTTGAACTTGGCGATATTCTATTTTAGAAATTGTATCATTTAGTCTCCCTATACCCTTATTGTATTGAGCAAGAGGCTGAGGCCCAGAGAGGGCAGGGGAGATGGCCAAAGTCACACAACAGTCAGTGATGGAGCCTCTGTCACTTGAGCTCATGGCAACCCCTGACTCTGGCCATAGAGTGACCCCCAACACCAAATATACACCAACCTCCTAATCTTTACCCCCTAACTCAACCCCCTAACCTGGCTCAGATCTGAACCCTAACTCGAACCCCAGTGATTCTGGGTCTCAGACAAACAGAAATCCCTACACCTGGCTATTTGCAACCCAGCTAGGACCTTCTCACCAAAGAACTTGACCTTGAAGGTGAGGTCAGGAGAGGGTGAGGACAGCTCCACTCAGCCCATTCCCTCCCAGGGCACTCCTCTCTCTGGACTAGTGTGGCAGCCAGCTTCAGAGCTGGCTTCAGACCACGGAGGCTCCTGGCATAGTGGGTGTCTGTGAAAAGACCCCTGGCAGGGCAGACAGATGCACTGATACTTACACACCAGGAGGGCAGGCTTGGTGATGCGGCACACAATGCCTGCCTTGTGTGAGGTACCTTTGGAGCAGGCGTGGACATTGCCCAGCAGGGCCAGGGTCAGGACGGTGGCAGCCAGCATGGTTATCAGGCAGTCGTGCATGAGTGGCCCCAGCCGTTCAGCCTGGAGCCTGTATATATATATATGTCCTCCCAGCCCCCACGGAACATGAGGCTCTTCCAGGCAGCAG
>NW_012114910.1:5473979-5476625 GCF_000951035.1 Colobus angolensis palliatus
AACCCCCTGCTCCCACCCCCAAGCGGCCTTGGCCATGACTCAGCCTCTCTGGGATGAGGCTTCCCAGCAGGCCTTAAAGCTGAGGCCTCCCTCTCGGTTTAAGGTCGATGGCAATTCTAGGGGACACAGAGAGCTCTGACCCTGACCCCAGCTAGCGATCCTGATCATACCCTAGCCTCTGGATCCTGACACATGGGAACCCCATGATCCCAGTCAAATGGCAGCCCTGAGCCCAGTCACACACTAACCTTAGTCTCACCCAGACGATGCTGTGACACTCTCTGTAGTCCTGGGGGTCTATAATTCTGGCTCTTGAACTTGGCGATATTCTATTTTAGAAATTGTATCATTTAGTCTCCCTATACCCTTATTGTATTGAGCAAGAGGCTGAGGCCCAGAGAGGGCAGGGGAGATGGCCAAAGTCACACAACAGTCAGTGATGGAGCCTCTGTCACTTGAGCTCATGGCAACCCCTGACTCTGGCCATAGAGTGACCCCCAACACCAAATATACACCAACCTCCTAATCTTTACCCCCTAACTCAACCCCCTAACCTGGCTCAGATCTGAACCCTAACTCGAACCCCAGTGATTCTGGGTCTCAGACAAACAGAAATCCCTACACCTGGCTATTTGCAACCCAGCTAGGACCTTCTCACCAAAGAACTTGACCTTGAAGGTGAGGTCAGGAGAGGGTGAGGACAGCTCCACTCAGCCCATTCCCTCCCAGGGCACTCCTCTCTCTGGACTAGTGTGGCAGCCAGCTTCAGAGCTGGCTTCAGACCACGGAGGCTCCTGGCATAGTGGGTGTCTGTGAAAAGACCCCTGGCAGGGCAGACAGATGCACTGATACTTACACACCAGGAGGGCAGGCTTGGTGATGCGGCACACAATGCCTGCCTTGTGTGAGGTACCTTTGGAGCAGGCGTGGACATTGCCCAGCAGGGCCAGGGTCAGGACGGTGGCAGCCAGCATGGTTATCAGGCAGTCGTGCATGAGTGGCCCCAGCCGTTCAGCCTGGAGCCTGTATATATATATATGTCCTCCCAGCCCCCACGGAACATGAGGCTCTTCCAGGCAGCAGGGTCTTCCTGGCCCCAGAGATTTACCTCCTTCCTGCCCAGCCCCGGTGGCCTCCTCTCAAGTTCAGAGCCAGACATTCGACAAGAGCACCCCAACTTCTCCTTGTCTCCCCTCAACCATCTGCACCATTTTTGCCATCCTTTATGTTATCTGGATAATTGCTTAATATGTTTCCATGAATTCATTTATTTTTTACTTAAATAAATATATCTAGGAATAAACTTTCTCTCTCAGTTGCCATAAATAGAGGCCAAAATACAATGACTATGAGAAAAAGACATTGAATTCTTGCCAGATACTGTTGCCCGACAATGACCCCAAGCTTGAAGCCTGTTGTTGCATGTAAAGTAAAACTCAGTAGAAAAAGGGAGAGGGCTACAAGAGCACTAGAGAAACTCTAGCATCGACCTTTCCCTTGCTCTGATTTGAAAGCTTGAAAGGATAATGTTCACACTGTAGTATTCCATGGCATTTGATGCTGTGTCTGGGTACCCCAAAAAGAGTCCTCTATGTAAACTTTCCTTGATATGCATAAAATAACTCTGGGTGGGTACACAGCCTCTGAGATCATTGGCTGCCTCTGGGAGAAACTGGGTATCTGGGGGAAAGGGGCAGAGTGGGGGGGACGTCTGTGGCATTTGAATTCTGAGTTATGTGAATGTGTTATCTTTCAAAAAATTACAACATACAGTACTTTACCTACAGCTGGGGCCAAGAACTGCCCTGCAGCAACTGTGACCAGATGGCCAAGTACTGCCTCCTCAGAGCCCCTAGGAAGGAACCAGGGCGGCAGGGATGTGGGCAGGATGCTGTGCTCCAGGCAGGGCAAGGAAACATGAGTCGGAATGGCCTTGCTCAGTCGCCTCTCAAGAGGTCCTACCCTAGTCCCAAGTTTGCATCTGCTCCAAGCCCAAAGCTGCCAAGAACCACGTGGGGAGCCGGACTGACCCTCACCATTTCCCAAGGCTCAGAGACAGAAGCTGATTGCTTCTGGGCACCAGCCCTCAGGTTTGTACCCACAGGCCTCTGGAGCCCCCTCACTGAGTGAGCATGTACCATCTGCCCTGACAGGGTCGGGGCTGGAGGTAAGCCCTTTAGCTCAGGCCTCCCCAGCACCCCGTCCTCTGATCAGGCTGGAAGAACTTCATTATTGGGCTCTATTTCTCTAGAACCGTGAGGATTTCCTGGCGGCTGTTGTCTTCCTGGCTGTTGTTTCTGTTCCCTTCCTGGGGCCACAGAGGACAATGACCCAGGGTGCCCCTGACCAGGGTACTGGCGTTCAGTGGCTGGGCCTGGGGAGAAAAGGGAGGTGGGCCCCATCCTCTTGTGCAGCCTGGGTGCTGGGGGCCTCCCCAGGGTGGGAAACCCTTGGGATAATGGATTTAAAAAAACAATTAAAACTAAACCAAAAAACCAAAAGAGCCTATCCCTTTAAACTTAGAATCCTGCACCTTAGACTCTTTAAAACTTAGCTTACTAATCATACTAATATCAGCTATATTTTTGAGATAATGCTTTTTTGCATTATCTCATTTAATTCTTTTTATTATTTTTTAGTCTTTTT
>NW_012114910.1:5484080-5484795 GCF_000951035.1 Colobus angolensis palliatus
TCTCAGCCTCCCAAGTAGCTGGGATTACAGGCACCCACCACCATGCCCAGCTAATTTTTGTATTTTTAGTAGAGGCAGGATTTTGCCATGTTGGCCAGGCTGGTCTTGACTCCTGACCTCAAGTGATCTACCTGTCTCGGCCTCCCAGAATGCTGGGATTACAGGCATGAGCCACCGCGCCTGGCCTGTGTCCCTTAGAGGAATGTCTTCAAGGTTTGTGTGTGTCTAGGCTGTGTCCGTACTGCATTCCCTTATACACCTGTACCGCATTGTGTTGGTCCCTTCACCCATCTGTGGGCGTCTGGTTTGTCTGCTGTCTCATTCACTCTTCACAGCCACCCTCAGGATGCCTTGATTGCTCTGCTTTATAGGTCAAACAGTGAGGCAGAGAGAAGTGAAGCTACAAGCTCCGGGTCACACAGGGACAGAAAGCGAGGATTTGAGTTCAGGAAGTTGGGCTCAGGGCTGGTCCCAGCTTCTGAGAATACTGGAGTCAGAGGACAAGAGGCTTGGGGGCACAGAAGCTCACCCTCTCTCACAGGGGAGACAGCTCCTGGGGAAGGGGATCTCTGGGACAGGGAGCGGCAGGATAACCTGCACCCTCTCCTGCCTCTATAATCATAACCTGCAAAACCTTGTCGTGGAGGAGAATGCAAACCCCGTGTGAATTTTTAAGCAGACTTTGCTTTTTGGAAGAGTTTCAGATTTTCAGAGA
>NW_012114910.1:5492725-5494234 GCF_000951035.1 Colobus angolensis palliatus
TGCAACCTCCATCTCCCAGGCTCAAGCAATCCTCCCACTCCAGCCTCCCAAGTAACTGGAACTACAGGCATGTCCCACCATGCCTGGTTAATGTTTGTATTTTTGTAGAGACATGGTTACATCACATTGGCTAAGCTGCTCTCAGACTCCTGGACTCAAGTGTTATCTGCCCGCCTTGGCCTCTCAAAGTGCTCTCCCATTTATTAATATGAATGTATTCAATCATCTATGTTAGTACAGACTCATAGACACTTATTTTATACTTTGGGCTATAATTTGATGCTTACTTTATTTATTTTGTTGCTCAAGTTGCTCCATCTTTGGCCGCTGGGGGCTCTTTCAGTTGGTTCCTGCATCCCTTTGTCATATCCCTATCAAAGTGGGTTTTCCCCCTTTTTTGGTCCCCATGTGAACTTTTAAAGATAAAATACGAGCTTTTCAGTACATTTCCACCTTGCTGTGACAACCCAAACTGGGGTCAGGACTAGGGTAAGGCAAGTGCCTGACAAAATTTAAGGGGTGCCAGAAAAACTTAGCAGTCATGATTTAAAAATCAAAATTATAGACTGGGCATGGTGGCTCACTGTAATCCCAGCACTTTGGGAGACCGAGGCAGGTGGATCATTTGAGCCCAGGAATTTAAGACCAGCCTCCAATATGGTGAAACCCTGTCTCCACTAAAAATACAAAAATAGCCAGGTGTGATGGCAGACACCTGTAATCCCAGCTACTTGGGAGGCTGAGGCAGGAGAATCACTTCAACCCGGGAAGCGGAGGTTGCAGTGAGCTGAGACTGCGCCACTGAACTCTAGCCTGGACAGCAGAGTGATACTCTGTCTCAAAAAGAAAAAACAATCAAAATTATGGACTCAAATGAATATTTGCACACCCATGTTCATAGCAGCATTTTTCATAGTAGCCAAAAGTGGAAGCAACGCAAGCATCCATCAATGATGAGTGGATAAACAACACGTACTATATCCACACAACAGAATATTATTCATCTTTTAAAAGGAAGGGAATTCTGACACAGGCTACAATGAGGATGAACCTTCAGGACATTATGCCAAGTAAAATGAACCAGTTACAACAAGACAAATACTATATGATTCCACTTATATGAGGTATCTAGAGTAGTCATATTTAAGAGCCAGAAAGTAGAATGGGCAGGGTGTGGTGGCTCAGACCCGTAATCTCAATGCTTTGGGAGGCTGAGGTGGGAGGATAGCTTGAGGCCAGGAATTTAAGTCTGGCTTGGGCCATGCAGCAAGACCCCATCTTTCCAACAAATAAGTAAATTAGCAGAGTGTGGTGGCATATGCCTATAGTCTCAGCTACTCAGGAGGCTGAGGTGGAAAGATCCCTTGAATCCAGGAGTTTGAGGCTACAGTGAGCCGTGATTGCACCACTGCATTCCAGCATGGACAACAGAGGGACACTGTCTCTAACAATAATAGAATGGAGGTCACCAGAGGCTGGAGGAAGAGAGAACAGGGAGTGAGTTCATAT
>NW_012114910.1:5498574-5498988 GCF_000951035.1 Colobus angolensis palliatus
CCCCTCCCAGAAATCCTGGCTCTGTCCTGCAGAGGTGGGGCCCAGGGATCAAGACGCCTCTAGGTTCAAGAGAGAGGCAGAATGAGGGGTCAGCCAGCTGGGACAGGAAGGCTTCACTCTGGGCTGCAAGGAGAGACCTTTCGCCTTGACTGGAAGGACGTGAGGAGCCAGTGGCCTCCTGTTTGCAACCAAGGGCTGAGGGAGGGGCCGGGCATTCCTGCCATAGGTCAATGACCTGGAGAAATGCATGCTTGAGGACAGAGCTCAGATCATTGTCCTAGCGCAAACCCTGGTGGGTTGTCAGGTTTGGAGCTTCTTTTTTTTTTGAGATGGAGTCTCGCTCTGTCGCCCAGGCTGGAGTGCAGCGGTGCGATCTCGGCTCACTGCAAGCTCCGCCTCCTGGGTTCACGCCAT
>NW_012114910.1:5500073-5501589 GCF_000951035.1 Colobus angolensis palliatus
GGAGACCAAGGCGGGAAGATCGTTTGAGCCCAGAATTTGGAGATCAGCCTGGGGAACATAGGGAGACCCTGGCCTGTGCAAAAAATAAAAACAAAATTAGCCAGGCATGGTGGCGCATCCCTGTGGTCCCAGTTACTTAGGAGGCTGAGGTGAACAAAGTTAACACTCAAAACTCATCACTTGTGAATTACTTTGCTACAGTGTATTATTATTATTTATTTATTTTTATTGGGCAGCCTCCTGAGTCAAAGTAGGCTCAGAGACTTGCCAGCATACTATTATTGATGCTTTGTGGTTATTGACATTGACTGGATCTGTATAGTGGAAATGGCTATACTATGGAATTGTGTGCTACTGTGTATTTCTTACCAATTTTGCATTCAGTGGCATCATATTCGTAGCTTGAAGTTGGCCATGGTGGGAGGTAAATATGTGTGGTATAAATTGGCAAAGAAATTGGCAAAGGCTACAGATTGGGATTCCTGCCTGGCCCCCCAAGAGCTGGTTGTTAAACTTTTACCAGCACACCACTGAGTCGGAGTCTGGAAAGCAGGCTTTGTCCAGGTTCTGCCCTGCTAGCTCAACTGGCTCTCAAAGCTTTGCTCCACCAACCGGCCTATGGCTTCTTCCACTCACCACTTCTCCCTTTTGCCTTCTAAGGCCACCTCTTCCAGGAAGTTTCCCCGATTTCTTTGCCTGGACTTCTAAAATTATTTCATTGCTAGGCGTGGTGGCTCACACCTGTAATCCCAGCACTTTGGGAGTACAAGGTGGGCAGATCACTTGAGGTCAGGAGTTAGAGACCAGCCTGGCCAACACGGCGAAACTCCGTCTCTACTACAAATACAAAGATTGGCTGGACGTGGTAGCGCGTGCCTGTAATCCCAGCTACTTGGGTGGCTGAGGCAGGAGAATCACTCTGCCAGGAGGCGGAGGTTTCAGTGAGCCGAGATCACGCCATTGCACTCCAGCCTGGGTGACAGAGGGAGACTCCATCTCAAAATAAATAAATAAATTAATTCTTTCTTACCTCTTCTGTCCTTATTCGTACAGAATAATCTCCACATCTCAAAATTCTTAACTTAATCACACCTGCAAAATCCCTTTTTTTCCCACATATAAGATAACATTCCCAAGTTCCAAGGATTAGGATGGAGCTATGTTTTGGGGGAGGGAGAGTAGAGCCATTATTCTGCCTACCACGAGAGTGTAATATGATCCCATTTCTATAAAGTAGATAAAGACGACAAAACTCCAGACTTTGATGACATGTAGACAGGTCTGTAGAGGATTACTTGGAAGGACATGTACTAAATTGTGAACTTGGCCACCTGGGCAGGATAGGGGAGATGATGTCACTCCTCCTGAGACCCAGGAACTGCCTAGTTCCTTCACATTTGGGCACAGGCCAAAAGTAACCCACTGTGTCTGGAGGTCTCTAAAGAAAGAGCAAAGGCCAGGCACAGTGGGTCACGCCTATAATCCCAGCGCTTTGCGAGGCTGAGGTAGAAGGACT
>NW_012114910.1:5502890-5512462 GCF_000951035.1 Colobus angolensis palliatus
GCCACTGCACTCCAGCATGGGTGACAGTGTGAGACTCCATCTCAAAAAAAAAGAAAAAGAAAAAAAAGTGAGCTGCTGAATGAGACCAAGCTCCATGTGTGATGCCGGTTTGGGCCACTCACTGACTGCATGACTTGGGTGCGAGAACCTCAGTGTCTTCAAGCATACAGTGGGGTGAGTCATCCTCATCTCCCGGGGCAGCTGCAGAATCAGCTGCTTGATGGCGCGGCCCGTGCTCCTTGCAGCACCCGGCCCACAGTCAGCTGCTTTCTCATTATGGCTTAGCAGCCTCCTCTCTGGGTGGGGGAAACTGCTGCCCACTCACATGGTCCGCTCTGACAAGGCCTTGGTCCTGCCAGGCTGGCAGAGGAGGGAGCCACCCATCACCCAAAGGTGAGTTCCTGGGACAGTGCCTGGCACACAACAGGACTTCAGTAAGTGCTTGTGGAGAGAAGGGATGTGTGGAGGATCGAGGATTGCAGCTAATCACCACTGCCACCGTCAGGCTGGTCTTGGGGTGCTCCTCCCTGTTCGTGCTGGCAGGAGGCAGGTGGTGGCCCGGGATGTGAGGACATCTGAGCAGAAGGGCTTCAGGGTCCAGCTGCCCCTCCCGTGGCCACCTTATAACCTCAGAGGGCCCACTCCCCACAAGCCAGGGAGGAGCCTGGGGATTAGCGTTATTCTGAACAGGCTTAGGGCTGAGAGCAGAGGAGACAGCCAGCCACATAGCACCCCCAAAAGGACCCAAAGTCAGAGCCACAGAGCCCAGGCTGCAGAAGAGCCCGAAGTATCTAGGTCAGCCCTGCCACCAGAGGCCCAGGCACCAGCACCTCAGGATCCAGGCCATTTGAGCCAGGAGTACCCGTTTTCCCAGGACCCCATGAGACCACCCACGGTTGGCCATGGGTCCCAACCGCCCCTCCAACAACAGGTCCACTTTCTGAGCTTCGGGCCTTCCAGAAGGCCTCAGCCAGGGGCTACTGTCTAGTCTAGCAGAGGCCTGCAGGAGGTCAGGGAAGGTGGGGAAGGGGCAGAGAAGGATGCCAGATGGCCTCCAGTGTCAGGCTCAAGGCAGACCTGCCTGACCCAGTGCAGAGTTGAGAAGATCCTGAGGCTGCCTGGGAGAACAAGCCCACAGCCGACCAGAAGATGTAGCCCCTGCCCAGCCATCCTCTGCCCTCTGGTGGCTAGTGACCCTCCAGCCCCAAGCTTCCTGCACAGCTCAGCCCCACTGGGTAATGCTGATGGCTGGGGAGGAGGAGGCATTTCTACACACATGCTATGTCACTGTTAACAGCAATGACTCAAGATGTGCACACATCTAATACACCCATACCCACACGCCTGCCCAGCTAGATCAATGCACATGCACATGCAGACAGCCTTTTTGTTGAGATGGAGTCTCGCTCTGTTGCCCAGGCTGGAGTGCAATGGCACAATCTGGGCTCACTGCAACCTCTACCTCCCGGGTTCAAGTGATTCTCCTGCCTCAGCCTCCCGAATAGCTGGGATTACGGGCACCTGCCACCATGCCCTGCTAATTTTTGGTATTTTTAGTAGAGATGGGGTTTCACCATCTTGGCCAGGCTGGTCTCGAACTTCAGACCTCGTGATCCCCCCGCCTCAGCTTCCCAAAGTGTTGGGATTACAGGCATGAGCCACCACACCTGGCCGCAGAGAGCCTTATGAGCACGTGTGCACAGATACGTGTGCATAGATACACAAACACCACATACACACAAGCACTCAGCTACACCTGCTTGTGAGACACACACAGGTACACCTGTATGCCCACAGCACCTACCCCAAATACACACACTCAAACATCTTGGTATGCACCTCATTTTTAAAAAGACATTTTCATGGACTATACACTCACAAAGCTTTTAGCATTCAGTGTTTCCTGCAACCTTAATCCTTCAGGAACCATGGTCATGATGCTGTCTTTTCTGTATCTGCCCTAGACTGTTATTTACTTAACCTTTTAAACGGACTGGCTTTTTTACTTATGCGGATTTTAAAGCGGAGCTTTATAGCCCCACTTTAAATGGAAAAATACATTTATCTAATACATTGAAAAATAGCATGCTATTATAATCAAGTGTTTTTGGCTTTGCACAGTGGCTCATGCCTATAATCCCAGCTACTTTGGGAGGCCAAGGCGGGTGGATCGCTTGACGTCAGGAATTCGAGACCAGTCTGGTCAACATGGTAAAATCCTGTCTCTACTAAAAATACAAAAATTAACTAAATGTTGTGGTGGTTGCCTGTAGTCACAGCTACTCAGAAGGTTGAGGCAGGAGAATTAGTTGGACCTGGGAGCCAGAGGCTGCAGTGGGCTAAGATTGCACCACTGCACTCCAGCCTGGGCAACAGAGGGAGACTCCATCTCAAAAAAAAAAAAAAGAGAAAAGAAAAAGAAGAAAAAAAGTGTTCTTCCACCTAGAATGGTTTTGCACACCCATCCCTGGGTCCCGTGTGCCACTCTGGGACAGCGCTCCATTATTTCACTCCAGCCTTGTGACCCCTGTGCGGTAGGCAAAGCAGGTTTTATATGTCACAGGGTCTGTTATGATGAGGAAGTGAGAATTCAGTGGGGTGATATGACTTCCTCCAGGCCCCACGGCTGCAGCTCACACCAGCTTTCCTGCCCCACATCTGGTGCCCTTCCCTGGGGACAACCCCTCTGGCCTCCTCCCTACAAATCGCCTCCCCTTTCAGTCTAATGCCAGCGAGAAGGTTGTCATCAGAAGAGACCACCCGCCTTCCCTGCAGCGTAGCATCCAGTATCACCTCAAGGTGGTGCCTCCCAGCCAGCCAGGGCCACCACTTACCCTCCCAGCGCTCTGTGCAGCCCTCCCTGGCCCCGCATACTCCACCCTGCCCTCTGTCATCAGCCATCCAGTGCTTATTCCCCCACCCACTTCTTGGAACGTTCCCTCCATCTTCATGCTCTGACCTGGGGTCTGCTGCCTTCCCTGCAGGCCTCCGTGGGGCTGCTCTTCCTCCCACACATCTCCTCGCTCTTCCCTCATAAAACTCCAGCTCCTTGAAGTACACAACTTCACAATCTGCTGCCCCCACCCCATGGTGCTGCAGTGGCTCCCATCCCATCTCGACCACATCCCGTTTCTTACTGCGGGTCTCTGGCCCTACATGCTCTGGCTCCACTTCCGGGCCTCATGTCCACAGCTCCTCTGGGCTCAGCGTCAGACACCTGCCACTGTGCAGGACACACACAGACAGGACACACGTACCCGCTCCTGCCCCAGAGCCTTTGTCCCTGCAGTTCTTTCTGCTTAGGAGGCTCTTCCTCCAATCTTTGCTTGGTTTGCTCCAGCTCATCATTCAGGTGTCACCTCCTCGGAGGCCCTCCTCGACCACTGTCTAACCGCTTGTCCTCCTGGTGTCGAAATCACCGCACTCTAAAATGTCCCCTGCCGCGTTATCCCCTCTCCTTTCCATGCTTTTTATCCTAGCACTTGTCATTTTATGTCCACTTGTTTCTTTGTAGTCTCTGTTGATCTGCCAGGGTGTAGAGCCCAAGAGGACAGGGATCACCTGCAGCAAGTGGGCCCCCAGGAGCTGATGGGTGAGTGCTGACAATATGGGACATGTGCCTACCCATGTGCTCTCCAGCCAGCTGTGTGCACACAGATTCGCAGCCTATCCAAGTATAGGCACCTACGCACTCAGGCACACAGATTCTTATGTACACAACGGGCATCACAGGGTCCAACTCTGCAGCTGGGTCAGTGGTGCTGTCCCACCTCACCCTCCGGGTCCTCACACCATTTAAATCTCATCATTTCCACCCTGGAGACATCCTGCCAGGTGAAGCCTGCTTCTTCCTGCCAACCTGTCTGGCCTGCTCCCTGGAGTGGGAAAGCTTTAGGAGGCACAGAGCGAAGCTTCAGGCCCTCCCCAGGGCCACCCCCACCTGCCTTTGCTCTCAGGCAGAGCCACGCGGAGGGGCCGCTGCCTGAACAAATGACACAGCCTGCCTGGAAGCAATTCCCACCCCCACTGGCCAATGCACTACACAAGGATAAGGAACTGGACCTCACAACCTCCAGAGTCGGCCCCTGTGTCCGTCAAGGTTCCTCCAGAGAAACAGATTCAATAGCGTGTTCATTAACTCACTTCTAGAAATTGTCCTACACGATTGTGGGAGCTGGCTAGGCGCGTCTGAAGCTGTAGGGTAGGATGGTGGGCTGGAAACTCACGTGGAAGCTGAGGCTGCAGGCCATAGACTTAATTGTTCTGTCCTTGGGGAAACCTGAGTTTTACAATTAAGGTCTTTTGGATAATTAGATGAGGCCCACACAGGTTTATCACATCTGCAAAATACCTTCATAGTAATACCTAGATTCACGGGGGTTTTGTTTTCTGTTTTCTGTTTTTTGAGATGGAGTCTCACTCTGTTGCCCAGGCTGGAGTACAGTGGTATGATCTCTGCTCACTGTAGCGTCCACCTCCCAGGTTCAAGCGATTCTCCTGCTTTAGCCCCCCAAGTAGCTGGGACTACAGGCACACGCCACCATGCCAGGCTAATTTTTGTATTTTCGGTAGAGATGGGGTTTCACCATGTTTGCCAGGCTGGTCTCAAACTCCTGACCTCAGGTGATCCGCCTGCCTCAGACTCCCAAAGTACTGGGATTACAGGCGTGAGCCACCAAGCCTGGCCTAGATTCATATTTGATTACATAACTGGGCCTAGCCAAGTTTGCACATAAAACTAATCATCACGGTACTCTCTTTGTCAACCTGGCACCTGTATGCATCTCCCTAAACCACACTTAATCTCCAGATAAAGAGAGTAACAAAGCCATACTTCTACCTAACCGTCCTGCATACAACAGAAAACGTGTCAATCCTTTCCCCAGAGAGGCTGCAACGTCCTTGGGTGATGTTTACTCTTCTGCTTGACATCCTGTCACTTCAATGCTGTGATGATCCATCTCATGTTAGGTGATAAGGGAATGAGAGAGGAAAGAAAACAAAAGGTTTTTTTTTTTTTTTTTTGAGATGGAGTCTTGCTCTGTCGCCCAGGCTGGAGTGCAGTGACGCGGTCACAGCTCACTGCAACCTCTGCCTCCTGGGTTCAAGCAATTCTTCTGCCTCAGCCTCTCAAGCAGCTGGGATTACAGGTGCCTGACACCATGCCCGGCTAATTTTTGTATTTTTAGTAGAGATGGGAGTTCACCCTGTTGGCTAGGCTGGTCTTGAACTCCTGACCTCGTGATCCACCCGCTTCATCCTCCCAAAGTGCTTGGGTTACAGGCGTGAGCCACCACGCCTGGCCTAAAGATTTGTTTTATACCTATAATATGTATTATATATCATAGCATACAAGTTTGTATATGAATATACAAATATATTAATAACAAAATAAGAAACAGTGTAGGCCACCTACCTTTTGGTCCATGTTTCAGCCAACCAGCCAACCAGCCAACCAAGTTAGAGCCCTTTCGAACCCCTCATGCTAAAGCACTGAGTTCAGAATCTCCGCTTAGTGGGCCCATATCGTTAAGTTCAGCCAGATCCAACACTATGGTCCTTCTATGATCTCACACCCTTAAAATCTACTCCTATACATATCTCTTGGATTTGTCTGTATAAATTGGAAAAATCATGCAGTTCTTTTGGTGTGTAGCACACCTCTTCATGGCTTACAGTGTGCACCTTTCTCTCTGGGGCCTGGTGGGACTTGAGTCTAGTTACAGGTTCCGAAAAGAGGGGAGGGCATAGGATCTAAGAAGAATCAGAAGTGCCCTGCAAGGCAGCTACCTCGGGGAAGGCCATACAGTTTCTCAAAGGGTTAAGAAATTGTGATGAGATCAGGCACATGGCTCACACCTTTAATCCCAGCACTTTGGGAGGCTGTGGGTGAATCTCTTGAGGTCAGGAGCTTGAGACCAACCTGGCTATTGGGGTGAAACCCTGTCTCTACTAAAAATACAAAAAAATGAGCTGGATGTGGTGGTACGTGCCTGTAGTCCCAGCTACTCGGGAGGCTGAGGCAGGAGAATTGCTTGAACCCAGGAGGTGGAGGTTGCAGTGAGCCGAGATTGCACCACTGTACTCCAGCCTAGGCAACAGCACAAGACTCCGACTCAAAAAAAAAAAAAAGAAAGAAAAAGACAGTGTAATGATTACAATAGTAGGGAAATAACACCCTCACACTTGCTGCGAATCTGTGTCCACACAGCTGGACCCAGGGAGAGGTAGATGGGCTGTTTCTGCTGGCAAGGAATATAACAGAATTTAGGGATTCAACGTCCCCAGCTTTATTGGAATCTTCCCTTATGTTCCCATTCCAATTTTCAAGTTGCCCTCACTTTAACTGAAGATGTCCTGCAAGGTTGGAATTCGGGAATTCGATTTGCGACATAATTCAGCCACATGCAAGATGAGACTTTGGGTTTCCTTTTCACGAGTCTCACCCCTGGCCAGGCAGGATGGCTCACAACTGTAATCCCAGCACTTTGGGAGGTTGAGGCAGGCAGACCACTTGAGCTCAGAAATCTCGATCCTGCAGCTACAGGAGATAAGGGTCTCTTCTAAGGAAGTCACCATGCCCAGCTAATTTTTTGTATTTTTAGTAGAGACAGGGTTTCACCCCAATAGCCAGGTTGTTCTCGAACTCCTGACCTCAAGAGATTCACGCACCTCGGCCTCCCAAAGTGCTGGGATTACAGGCGTGAGCCACGTGCCTGACCTCATCACAATTTCTTAACCCTTTGAGAAACTGTATGGCCTTCCCCGAGGTAACTGCCTTGCAGGGCACTTTTGATTTTTCTTAGATCCTATGCCCTCCCTTCTTTTCGGGACCTGTAACTAGACTCAAGTCCCACCAGGGCCCAGAGAGAAAGGTGCACACTGTAAGCCATGAAGAGGTGTGCTTTTATGCAGAGCTTGAGCTGGGAATTTGAAACTCTGAGCTCATCCTTTGTTTTCTCCACTCTGTCCAGTGTAGTTGGGAGCAACCAATTTAATACTCCGTAGTTTGACTACAATGTTCTAAGGGGTGGGGGGTGTCAAACATAGCCGAGGAGGACAGATGCAGGGGATAGTATGGGTGCTGGCTCATGCCTGCACTCTCCCCTGCATCATGCGGATGCTGTCTTCTCCCATTCATGACAGGGGTAAGGGAAGGGATGCGCTGCAAGATTTCTGGGCCTGACTGGGTGACTTCCACAAGCTCCTCTGAATTCATGCTCAGTCTCCAATCGTGGAGGACCCCGAGGCTGGGAGTGCTGTGCTTTCAGTGCTTTGCATGGTCAGCAGCCCAGGCTTCCCCTTTTCTCCAGTCTCAATCTCCCTACCCACTTCATACTCATGTGGAATTCTCTCCAGTTCTCCCACACCACGTTCCCTCTGCCTTTGCACAGGCAGAGCTCTCTTCCTCTCTTTGCCTGTCACTCCTGCTCACCCTACAGCCCGTGTCGGTGGCACACTTCCATTGCTGCGCAGGAGTGCTGGGATGGGGCTGTGGGTGTTATTTCCCCATCCTCAAACTCATCACACCTGTCTGCCATCGCTGCTGTACTTGCCACCCACAGCCGACTACAAGTCCCAAGAGGGCAGGGGCCATGCCCAACCTATGCCTCATTCTGTCTCCTGGCCCCCACGCCATATTTGGCACATAAGGACTGCTAAAAAAATTGTAGAAGAGGTCCACTCCTGAGAGGGAGTACTTATAGTCTCAGATCTGCCAGTTACGGGTTTGAGACCTTAAGACAGGTCTCTCATCTCTGCAAGCCTCTACAAACTGGGAGAACACCTAGATCACAGGGCTAGCTAAGACAGAGACTATCCTACATACATTCAAGTACTTTGAAAAGGACCAAGTAATTATTCCATAAAACCTGGGATTCTCCAGGGGACCTGGAGCCTCTCCCTTTGTCAGTCAGACTGTAGACAGGTACGGCTTCTCGTCTCCCTCCTGGCTACGGAAAGAATATTTATCTCCTAAGACTATACTTTCAGGGATCATTTCTATGGTTGGTTACCAGAGAAGTTTCTCTGAACATGTAGAGCACTGGTAAAAATAAATAAATAAATGATTTCTTATTTATTTATTTAATTTATTTATTTATTGAGACAGAGTCTCACTCTGTCGTGCAAGCTGGAATGCAATGGCGCGATCCTGGCTCACTGCAACCTCCCCCTCCCGAGTTCAAGCGATTCTCCTGCCTCAGTCTCCCAAGTAGCTGGGATTACAGGTGCCCACCACCACGCCTGGCTAATTTTTGTATTTTCAGTAGAGACAGGGTTTCACCACGTCGGCCAGGCTGGTCTCAAACTCTTGACCTCAAGTGATCCACCTGCCTCGGCCTCCCAAAGTGCAGTATTACAGGCATGAGCCACCGTGCCTGGCCAAAAATAAATTTTAAAAAGTTTATCTCCATTGTTTATTGTGTAAAATGTCACATCTAACAAAGTATGTTTGCTCTGTAGAATGCCAAAGGAAGTGTTGATTTAGTAACTCATTACTAAATTTCCCAAAATGAGGCACATGGATAGTCCTAGGCCGTTCTCAGGAAGGGAAAGCCCCAGCTTCAGGCATATTAAAGGCCCCAGAAGGCTGCAGTGAAGAAATCTATGAACCTGGATCAACCTGCGGGTTCCAAAATGTACTTGATCATGAAGCTCATTTTTTAGGGGCGGGGGTGGAGTGTTTCTTCTACAGAACTAGGATTCAAGAAATTGCACCTTAAAAACACAGACTTAGAAAGCTGCTATAGCCAGAGCTGATATCTGGGGTTTTGTTTTTTCAGTTATTTACTTGCTACTTAATAATAAAGGCCCAAACCAATAATTTCCTAAGCATTCAGAGTGGTGTGTGGCCCACGATCATGCCACATTGAGTAGCTGCGGTGGAAGCCCTGAATTTCTGCCATGTCCCACCTGTCAGTCGTCTTAGGCCTTAATTTCTGAGAGTCCCGTTTGCCCCAGTGCAGATGGGGTGCCAATCTGAACCCTGGACAGCTCTGTTCAGGGGCACCTTCCTGGCACTATTTATTTTGGGCTTGTAGAACCTAGAGTTTAAGCCACAAACTGACATTTCAGGGGGTGAACCCTCAGCTCCTTTAGAAACAGATGGTACCACAGCTGCCTGGGGCCTTGCGCCCTTTGCCAAATGGTGATGGCCTTGCCTCTGAAAAGAAACAGGCTTTTCCACCCAAGACTGGGAATTCTTAACGTTGGTTCTCCTAAACTAGCAGGACCTCATTCCCAAGCATGTGCAGAATCCAGCTGTTTGGCAGGAAGAGCACATCCTGGGGCTGAGCTTTTACTCCTGCTGCTACCCTTCTTTCCTTCAACTGGAGAGAAGGTGAGTAATTTCACACCTCATCATTTTTCCCCCATCATTTCATACCCACTCTAGTTTCTTCCTTGAAGCAAATCATCTCTTCGCAATTTGTGAATATTCATTGCCTTCTGATAGTTCTGTTCTAGAGGCACACAGTTATTTGAAACTTTTTGCTATTTAACTCCTTACAAAAGGGTTTCAGTTGGCTTTGAAAGCATAACCACACATAAGACATCTTTTTTTTTTTTTTTTT
>NW_012114910.1:5512687-5523811 GCF_000951035.1 Colobus angolensis palliatus
GTGCTGGGATTACAGGCTTGAGCCACCGCGCCCAGCCAAGACATCTTTGTACCTACCCAGCGTCTTGCTATGAGTTGTTTAGTGAATGTTTATCTTATGTAAACAATGTTTACAATAAGGATTAATTTAAATAATCACAACCATGATACAAAAGGCTGATTTACTTTGCCAAGTAGAACACCTACCATAACATTACTCACGTAAAAATATATAAAACTGTGCTTTAAAGATTAGTTGCTGGCTGGGCATGGTGGCTCATGCCTGTAATCCCAGCACTTTGGGAGGCTAAGGCGGGCAGAACTCCTGAGGTCAGGAGTTCGAGACCAGCCTGGCCAACATGGTAAAACCTCGTCTCTACTAAAAATATAAGAAAATTAGCCGGGCATTGTGTGGGCGCCTGTAATCTCAGCTACTCGGGAGGCTGAGGCAGGAGAATCACTTGACCCCAGGAGGTGAAGGTTGCAGTGAGCTGAGATCGTACCACTGCACTCCAGCCTGGGTGACAGAGCGAGACTCCATCTCAAAAAAAAACCACCACCAAAAAACAAAAAAATGATTAGTCACCACAGTAGTACTTAAAGGATTAAAATTACAAACATAAGCTCAGCTTACAAAAAGCATGAAATTTGAGCAGGTGAAACTATTGCAGATTTGCCAAGGTGAAACCACTAACTACTAACTTGAAATGTGGGGAATTTAACTTTGATGGGTTCCTATATAAGCCAGCACTGTTTAAATCACGAAATGGGGGAAACACAGGTATATTCTTAGTAAATTAAAACTTTTAAGCTGAGTGTGATGGTGCATGCCTGTAGTCCCAGCTGCCCAGGAGGCTGAGGCAAGAGGTGGCTTAAGCCAGGAGTTTGGGGCTGTAGCCCGCTACCATCCCACCTGTGAGTAGCCAATGTACTCTGGCCCAAGGAACAAAGTGAGACCCCATCTCAAAAACAAACACCAACAAAAACTTTCATGGCCTTACCTGATCATTCTTACTGGCACAAACAGTCCTCTTTGGAAAAACAAGCATTCAGGTTAAACACTGGCAACTCAACTGTTGACTATCTAGATATAACAAACGCAGAGTAAACTGCTAGGATGATAGGAGTCTCTCCCAGGGTCATTCATAGTAAAACTTTATTGAACAGAAAACCCAGCAAAGGTTTTCACCTCCGCAAAGTTCCCCTTAGTTTAAAGTAAAGCACTGCATTTTAAAAAGCAATTATACATAAGTCTTTCCTAGAAAAGTCCTGCTAAAACATGTCTAGCAATTTCATTGATTATATAAAGTAGTACACTTAGTGTAATTTAAACATTCCAACAGGAATCAAATCGTACCAGCAGAACCACTTCTGCATCTATGACTTCTATGTACAAACACACATGCAGACACACACATTTGGAAAAGTTCCTCAAGCATAAACATGCGACACCTAAGGCCTATTAAACTACATACAGTATATATTAAAGCTCTTCAGAATAAAGACATGGGAAGCCTTGGGCGTTTTTTGTTCACCAATTTGTATCGCGGCTTCACATTTCTGCTTTTGCTTGATCACAAAAGCATATCATCATCCACACTGTTTTTAAAGAACTCATCATTGCCATGTCCAGGAGAGGCAATCTAGCTGGAGTCAGGTGATGCAGTCCATTCCTGTCAACGCCTCCAGCAGCTACAGCACAAACACCATCAGTTTGCGATGGCTGGGGGGCCTTCTGGAAGAAGAGAGGCAAAGAAAGTCTTGAAGACAAGCCATGCTGTGCTCATAAATGAGGGGCTGGTCTGCTCGCCATCTAGGACGTCCCTGTCTGGAGGGAGGTGGTTGGGGTCTTCAGTTTCAGGATCGGTGCCTTCCTACAGATAATGAAACACAATGAGAAAACTATCAGGGCTGTGATGAACACCAAATAATGTTAGGAAAGGGCAGGGTAAATCTCTGCCCCCCACCCCACAGGCACGGCAGCAGGCAGCCAGGACCCCAGGGCATGATGCCCTAGGCTGGATAGGGCTCTTTCTCAGGCTTCCACAGCACAACTGTGTTGATGTTGTCAGAGTTTTGAATACTCCTGGCAGCAAATATCAGAGCAAATGAAACAACTAGATCTGCAACTATTATTATTTTTGAGACAGAGTCTCACTGTCACCCAGGCTGGAGTGCAGTGGTGCAATCTTGGCTCACTGCAACCTCCTCCTCCCAAGTTCAAGCCATCCTTCCGCCTCAGCCTCCCTAGTAGCTGAGAATACGGGCACATCCGGCTAATTTTTATATTTTTAGTAGAGATGGGTTGTCACCATGTTGGCCAGGCTGGTCTTGAACTCCTGACCTCAGGTGATCCACCTGCCTCACTCTTCCAAAGTGCTGGGATTATAGGCGTGAGTCACCACACCCAGGCTTCAACTATTATTAAACTAGTAGTTAACCACTTCATACCAGTTCTTATGGTATAACACACTGTTACAGACCACTGAATGCTCAAAATAGTGGGTTTAAAAAAAATGTTATTTACTTAAGCCAAAATGCAAATTGCCACATGTCAAAAATATGTGATAGAATGTGATGGCACATTCGATGTTTTAAAAATAGCTGCTGCTCTAAGAAGAAATGTGAACAAATCATGAAATATTTAGCCCAGTAAAATGGTAAACCACAAGCTGGAAATCTAAAGATTAAGGATTTGAGAGCCTGGCATATCATGTCAAGCTCGCCTGGGCTTCACGGGAGGCTCCATACCTGTAAGTTATTGTTGGGGTCCTGATTTACAACGTCAGGAGGAGGACCATCATTTGGGAAGTTCTGAACCAGCCTCGGTCTAAATGGAAACCACCCAACGTGATGCCTTCAAAGGAAGCACATAAAAATCCATCTTAGCTGATGTCACAGTGAGACTTACTCAAGAATCCAAGGCTCCCCACCTCTAATCCTAGCAGTACCCTGATGATAAGCTCACTGCAAGACCCATCTACAGAGGTGTTTGACCACTGAAGGCAGGGACTGTGTTTTATTCATCATTGCACACCCAGCAATATAAATAGCACCTGGCACATAGTATGCACTCAATAAATGCTTCTTTATATGAACTAAACCTTGCCCTTGAAAACCTGCACAAAGTGGGGAGAAAGCATATACCTACAAAACTGTCATTATATATAACATAATGACAACCTACATTTGCTCATTTAAATATATGATTCTAGAGACTACAGAAAATATTAACTAAATGTTTGATTTGAAGAAACCAATTAAATCCCAAGTCTTAAAACAAATATAACAAAATATTAGCAATGATTAATTGTGGATATTTGAGTGTTCATTATATTCTAATTATTTTTTATTTTTAAAAGCTAAAATAAAAATCCATTTTTACTATATAAAGGAAAATTTCTTCTTTTAGTTTCAACCACGAAGACTCATCACTCTAGGCCAGGCTTTCTCAGCTTTGGCACTAGTGACATATTCAGCCAAATATTTACTATGGGAGTTGTCCTGTGCATTGTAGAAAATTCAGCAGCACTCTTGCTTCTACTAACCAGATGCCAGCAGGACCACTTCCCCTAGATGTGACAAACAAAAATACCTACACATTGCCAAATGTCCCCTGGGGAGAGAGAGTACAAAACTACCCCAGTTGAGTACTGCTCCAGGCCACAGCTAAAACCAAATGTCAGGTATGTGAAGATTCCCTTGCCTTTCAGGGCTATGCTAACAGTCAGTGCCTGACCTTTACCCTGGAAGGCAGCTGTGGCCTGATAAAGGCAAATACGTTCTCATTCAAAACAAATACAATTTGCTGTTCCATGCCTCAGTATGGCTACATAATTCTGGTTTGTGAGCCTGGAAGGTAAGGTAGCTTATCTAGAGGACACGAGAATATTCTTATATTAATACAGGATTGGTCTGTTCTTGGGAACATACAACCAACCAAGCCATGAATTCTTTGTACTGAAAGTGCCAGAATGATATACTATTTATTACGTATTTATTCTAAGACAGGGTCTTGCTGTCACCCAGGCTGGAGCACAGTGGTGCGATCTTGGCTCACTGCAACCTCTGCCTCCTCAGTTCAAGCAATTCTCCTGCCTCAGCTACCCAAGTAAATCACAGGCCCGCGCCACGACACCCGGCTAATTTTTTGTATTTTTAGTAGAGACAGGGTTTCACCATATTGGCCAGGATGGTCTTGAACTCTTGGCTTCATGTGATCCTCCTGTCTCGGCCTCCCAAAGTGCTGGGATTACAGGCGTGAGCCACTGTGCCCAGCCACAGAATGATATACTATTTAAACACACCTCCTTCTACAGTAACTGAGATTGCTCAAAAAAGAGCAAAATCTGGCCAGGCACAGTGGCTCACGCCTGTAAAACCAGCACTTTGGGAGGCCAAGGTGGGCGGATCACTTGAGGTCAGGAGTTCGAGACCAGCCTGGCCAATATGGCAAAACCCTGTCTCTACTAGAAATACAAAAATTAGCCAGGCGTGGTGGCAGGTGCCTGTAATACCAACTACCCAGGAGGCTGAGGCAAGAGAATCGCTTGAACCCGGCAAGCAGAGGTTGCAGTGATCGTGCCATTGTACTCCAGCCTGAGTGACAGAGCGAGACTCTGTCTAAAAAAAAAAAAAAAGACACAAAAAACAAAAAAGAGCAAAATCTGCTTAGTGTGAACACAACGTAGTGTAATTTGTATTAGAGAAACCATCTGCTTACAGGTACATAACAACGGTGGCCCCCATGACCATGAGGAATCTGCTCAGGGAAGAGTAGAAGTAGAGGATACTGAGAAAAACAGAAAATGTAGCTGCTGAATAGGTCCAATCCAACCAATCTCGATTTATTTCATCATCTTCTTCCACAATAGGGCCACCTTGTGCATTCATCCGCAAATTTTGATTGGCTCCAGGATTAACAACCACTTGAGGAGCAGCATTCTGATTGGCTGGCTGGTTTTCAGCTGGAAACTGGTTGTGAATAGGGGCTGGAGTAGGTGCAGAGACCACAGGTATCTCTTGTGCACTTGGTGGTGGAACAAAAGCCCCCGATGCAGCAGTGGCTGCTAAACTAAAATAAAAACGACAGAGGCAGACACTGTTGAGACCAAAGCACCGTGAAGTCTTGTGGCTTATTTATACAGCAATCTTTTACTGTTAAGAATTTTAAGTAGGTAGATATGCATTTGATTTTTCTTCAATTTAGTGAGGAGCTTCCTTACTAATTGTATCTATAAATGCCTTTTCTAAGAGAAGCCACATGGTGAATTTCACCTGGAATTAAACATCAAGGCCACTGTAAGATTATGGCACAATAGCAAATTAAAATCTTCACAAAACTTTGAAGGTACCACAAATTGAAAAGAAAGTAACATGTTCTAAATAAAGGCACTAAACTGTGTATCAGACAAAAACACCCTTGTGTCAATACACAAATCAGGTAACAGCTGTCATTTACACTCTACTCCACCCAGACCAAACAGAGCAGGGCTCTGCAGACTGATGAAAATACATTCATCCCTCCATTCTGAACTTTACACGTAACATGGATAAAATTCCTCTCAATTCCCGGGAGCCCTGGCCACACCCAGCACAGCGGGAAGGACTCACTATTGCATGTAGTACTGTCGTGCATATATCTGCTGGAACCAGGAAAGCTGAAGCCACCCATAGGGTGTGTAACCGGAGAAACCAGGACCCAGGCCTTGGAATGCCTGCTGGGCAGCTTCAGGCCTATACACAGATTTAAAAAAACACTCACTTCAGGCCTATACACAGATTTAAAAAAACATTTTGAGTGGGTTCAGTATGAGCAAAAATGAAAACTAAGTTTAAATTAAAATCTAGAGTTCAAATCGAAGAGACAGAAGAATGGGATTTGTGGCAGTTACATGGTAAATGACTGTATGATATACCCAAGTACAATAAGCACAGAAGGTACTAAATGACACAGCACTTCTATCACAGGAAAACAGCAGCCCTTGCCACCTACTTGCGAGTGCACATATAAACAACCTTTTGGGGTTAAGTAGATCCCAGCTCAGTTTTGACTTGTTGAGTGTCACTGCAAGTCTCAACTCACTGTTTATCTTTTAGAAGGCAGCTCAAAAGTCACGTTTCTCCCAGTCTTTCCTGAAGGAAATCTCTCCCATCCTCCCGATATCCACTTCTTCCTCCACCCTCCATCTGTATCTATAGTGATGTGTGCATATGGCATCACCTGTGCATGCTTACTGACTACCTGGGGTCCTGTACAGGCTGCTGCATCCACAGCAATCTCACGAAGGAGATTTTACAAGGGGAACCCAAGTACAGCTCAGGGAAGACAGGGGCTTTACACAAGGTCGCCAAGCTAGTTAAGTAGCAAGGCTGGATTTCAGAGCTGGTCTGATGTCAAATGCACGCTTCTTTAATCAGGCCACACAGCCCTCCACTTCGTAGGGCAGGTGTATGTGGGTTATCTTTGGCTTTGTGCTTCTTACACAGTGTATTTCTTCAGTAGCACATCACAAAATTGAAAGCATAATAGAACTGCCCAAAGATCAGAAATTGGTTATGTGGTCATTCCTGTAGGTCAACTCATATCCTTAAGCAAAGTTATATGTACTGGCTGTTCAATAAGTATTTGTTAAAGGAAATCAAGTTTAAATATGGTGAGATTCAGAAAGTCAAATATGAGCCTCAATTCTCGAGTTAGGAATAGTTGAATCAGAATAAGGGAAGTAGTTTTAAGTTTTTCTAACCAATAATTTTCTGTCCAATAGTTATCCAATTTATATGCTGACAATCTTTTAACTAAATTCCATACACAGAGTATTTCTAAAATAGTATTCCAATACAAGTAAGCCTTGGTATGATACTGTTTTTGATCATTTAGGAAAATTACAGTGCATGTAAATGAAATGATAGAGTGCTTTTAAGATTTTTGTTAGATCTGATAATGGCATTCTAGATATACAGGATAACTAAAAGGTTTTCACAGTTATATACTCAAGTATAACACAGTTATATACTCAAGGGATGAAATAACACGATGACTGGGGATTACTTTTAAATACTTAAAAAAAAAAAAGGGGAAAGGGTAATAGATGAGGTATGGTAAAACTCTGATTGTTATTTACTAGGCCTGGATGATGGTGTGGGGATTCATTATCTAGTCCCCACTGTTGTGTATATTTGAAAGTTCCATTAAAGGGGAAAAAAAGAAAAACTCATTCCTGAAACACCTGACTTTATAAAAATATTGCATATAAAAACTACTAGGAAAAGGGGGACGGGGAATTGGAGAGTTACAGAATTTCAACTTGTAGTTAATGAATTTTTCCCCAAAAACAAGGTATTCCAAGAGCTATAAAAATCCAAATAACACAGCATTTAGTTTTGACTTTTGCTCTAAAGAAAAGCTTTAATAGTTATAAAAAATGGTCAATTTTCCTAGTACCCTCAAGTCTTTGGAAGAACACTTCTTAAACAGTCTTTCCCTTGTTGTCACCCATTATTACAATAAAGCACAAAGCCACTCAGCAAAGCAGCTGCACAATGCTTACAACAGCTTTTTCTCCTGCAGCAGCAATTTCCTATCATGATGGCAACCAAGTGGTCAGCACAATGGAAGGATAAAACGCCTACATTTTCTTTCTTTTTTTTTCAATATATGCATTGCCTACTTTTTAAATTTATGTATACTAAAAGGTTGTGTATTAAGAAAAGTTAAATATATTAGAGATCTTTAAAGCCAAGTTATTTGTAAAGCAAAATTCTGTAGGTTTAAAAATTCTGATTATATACGTGTAAACACACCTCTTACTCTTAAATTGATGTAAATGAGGCACATTCATGTTGCATAAGCTGAGATCTTTATTATAACACTCACCTTGAGATGTTTTCCCATTCAGGGGAAGAAAGGTTCCGAAGAACTTCCCTTTGCCTTAAACCATCACTTGAGGAATCCTCAGGATACTGTCCCCGATTAGAACCAGCGGGCTGCTCTGTGGATTCAGCCACCTAAATAAGCGTAACATGAACACAGAACAAGGGAGCTGATGCAACTATCTGAAATCAAGCGAAAGAAATTATTTTGCTGTCAAGGGCTTACATCTCCTACCCCCCACCTCTGAACGTGACAAAATTAAATAGAAGCAACGTTATGTAAAAAATAGTCTGATATTTATTAAACACAATTTTCAATATACAGATGCTAATATATTCATATTTTTTCCCTACAGTAACGATGCTACACTTTCATTAAAATTTCATTAAAATCTTCCAATGAAGTTGTCATTGGTGAGAAAGCTTCTTGATAATGGTGCTAAACTTACTCATCGCAGAAATCTGACCAACAAGATTTATAAATAGAACCCAGCCCAAACTTTCTAAAATAGTATTCTCATACAAGTAAGCCTTGGTATAATACTGTTTTTGATCATTTTTTAAAAATTACAGTGCAGGGAAATGAAATGGTAAAGTGCTTTTAAGATTTTTGTTAGAATTGATAATGGCAAAATAGGGAATTTCCTATGCTCTGTTCAGATGTTCTAGGAAATATAATGCAAATTTAGAGTACATCACTACACTAGAATACTAACACCATATATGTGAATAAACATTGTGAAATGAAAAATACATGTTTTTGTCTGTCACATAGAAGTCCTTGGAGCCAGGTCCAGTCGCACATGCCTGTAGTCCCAGCTACTCAGGAGGCTGAGGCGGGAGGATCACTTGCCCTCAAGAGGTTGTGAAAAGCCTGGGCCACATAGCAAGACCATATTTAAAAAAAAGAAAAAAAATTCTTTAAAGATCACTTGATAAAGACTCTGATCTTTTCCTATCCAACTAATCATAATGAAAATTTCCAGAGGAAATATATTCACTTTTGTACTCTTTATAAAAATTAATGGCTTCTTTGAAAAAACTTGCTATGTGCTAAATTCAATAAAAATCCAATTAGTGTTAGTTCAGTAATCTCGATACACAGTAACCATAGATCAAATCACATCCCAGAAGATAGTGCAATATGTAACTCCACTTTTCCACTACAGCAGTAATGGAACAATCTGCTACTATGCACCTATCACTTGTGTTGATAATACAGTTTCTAATTCCTAGGAAAGAAACAAAATAGTACTTGGTAATAACACCATACAGTCTCTCAATAAAAGTTTTATCCAACTTCTTTTATTACTCCCCTGAAAGTCTGAATGATACAAATTGTTATCATCATGTAGAAGTAGACACACCTTGGCGCTGATTTCTGGCATTTTTGAAGGACTCTTCACATTGCACACCAGATGCAAAACATGCCGTTTTTCCTGCTAAAAGTAATAAGAAGGCACTTAAGGACCTGAACCTAACCTGGTGAGTGCTTAAAAACATTCAGAGGTTAATGTGTAAGTGAAGTACCTTTGGAAGCAAGTCCCTGAGACATTGGTGATCCAACAACAGCTTCCCAGAATAAATTAACCTCTGGTCCTCCGGACGCTGATCATGGAAAGAAAAACACAGGTCAGCATTTCACCCCCAAAAGTTCCTAAACACAGTAGAAACTGTTTTATACAAGTAATTTGATTATGTGTGTTTCCCCCCAGCATCACGGGAAAATACCTTCTCAAAAACCCCATATACAAAACTTCTATTTAGAAAATGTCTAACTTTAACTGGTCTCTAACATGCAAATAAATGCAGAATGGCAAATTATCGGCTGGGCACAGGGGCTCATGCCTATAATTCAAGCACTGTGGGAGGCCAAGGCGGGTGGATCACCTGAGGTCAGGAGTTCGAGGCCAACCTGGCCAACATGGTGAAACCCCATCTCTACTAAAAATGCAAAATTAGCTGGGCGTGGCGGCTTGTGACCGTAACCCAAGCTACTCGGGAGGCTGAGGCAGGGGAATCACTTGAATCCGGGAGGCAGAGGTTGCTGTGAGCCAAGATCACGCCACTGCACTCTGGCCTGGGCAACAGAGTGAGGCTCTACCTCAAAAAAAAAAAAGGGCAAATTATCTCCAGTCCAAACCTATGGCAATGTACTTCTTAACTCCCAGGTAAACTGATTCCTATTACTAAAAGCAACAAACAGCAAACAGGGCACCTACAACCAAATCGAGTTTGGTTTCAGAGAAAACTCAAGAGTACTCCCCAGGCCAGCCTTAACCAAAACCACCTAGCAGTGCTCCAAAATAATGTGAAGCTATTCTAAACTGAAGTGTTCACAGACGATTTCTTGGCATACAAATGCAGTTATAGAGGAGATGGCATGTGGGTGATATTATACACAACCACCCTGTGAGATTTAGTATCCTTATTTTAAGGGAGGAAAGTCTGAAAAACTGACTTGTCCAAGGTCATCTGCTGCCACAGTGTCACAATTCCCACCTCTCTTCTCCATATCACCAATTTTAATGCCATAGGGACTGCACACTCTTTTACACAAATCTCATTTTAAAAATCTATTTGAAACTCCTTCTAAACTGTACTTAAAAATAATGACTTCAAATAATATTAACACATAAACTGTCTATTGGAGATCACTAACGTGTTAATCTACTCATGCCAGAATAACTGATTAAGCAAAACCTGGAATAAAGGTGTTCCTGCCAAGTAACTTGAGATAATTAAAGCAAGCTGTTTAAAACAAACAAAACAGCAAAAAGTGCATCTACTTATCCATATACATCAGGACTTTTTGACACTCTAACTGAACCAAAATAAACATACTGAATGCTGTGTTCACCGGTTTTTTCACTGACAGGTGAGAACTTTAAAGGTATATGCTAATATATACATGAATTTGTAAAACAGTACCTTTTGTATATGTAGGGTCCTGCATTTATTAGAGTTCAACCACTAGAAAAGGCTGGAAAACCACAGCTGCCAGTGGTTTTGATTTTCCCCCTTTTAAAGGCCTAACTTGATATTGAGTCTTCACGCAGATGGCTGATTTGAAAAATATTAAATAGGCTGGGCGTGGTGGCTCACGCCTGTAATCCTAGCACTTTGGGAGGCCGAGGCAGGAGGATCACGAGGTCAGGAGATCGAGACCATCCTGGCGAACACGGTGAAACCCTGTCTCTACTAAAAATACAAAAAATTAGCCGGGCGTGGTGGCGGGCGCCTGTAGTCCCAGCTACTCGGGAGGCTGAGGCAG
>NW_012114910.1:5523861-5528603 GCF_000951035.1 Colobus angolensis palliatus
GGCTGGAGTACAGTGGCACGATCTTGGCTCACTGCAACCTCCACCTCCCAGGTTCAAGCAATTCTCCTGCCTCAGCCTCCCGAGTAACTGGGACTACTGATGCCTGCCACCATGCTCGGCTAATTTTTGTATTTTTAGTAGAGATGGGGTTTCACCATGTTGGTCATGCTGGTCTGGCATCACCCCCACCTGCATCACCCCCACCTGCCTTCATCTTCTCATGGGTTCTCCTTGTGTAGGTCTCTTCACATCTTCTTCCCTGTGTGCATGTCTGGCTCTGTATCCACATTTCCTCTTTCCATAAGAGTACCAGTCATCGTGGATCAGAACCCACACTAATAACCTCATCTTAACTCCATCATCTGCAAAGGCCCTATTTCCCAATGCTGCCACATTCACAGGTACTGTTTAGGGCCTCAGCATCTCTTTGGAGGACTCAGTTCAGCCCACAGTAGTCAACCTTAATATAACACAGAATACAGGGTGGTTTCTTTCTCAGCTGTCTTTATAATAAGATGAGAGGTTGAGGGCTTTGGAAATAAATTGTCCCCACACTCAGCTTTCT
This sequence comes from Colobus angolensis palliatus, assembly GCF_000951035.1. Lineage (NCBI taxonomy): Eukaryota > Metazoa > Chordata > Mammalia > Primates > Cercopithecidae > Colobus > Colobus angolensis. The sequence continues at coordinate 5,524,427 of NW_012114910.1, forward strand.
GCATTTGGTTTTGGTCTGCTGAGAAGGCTCTGATCTTTTTTTGTTTTTTGAGACAGAGTCTTGCTCTGTTGACCAGGCTGGAGTGCAGTGGCATGATCTCGGCTCACTGCAAACTCCACCTCCTGGGTTCAAGCAATTCTCCTGCCTCAGCCTCCCAAGTAGCTGGGATTACAGGTGCCCGCCACCACGCCAGGCTAGTTTTTGTATTTTTAGTAGAAACGGGGTTTCACCATGTTGGCTAGGCTGGTCTCGAACCCCTGGCTTCAAGTGATCCACCTTCCTCGGCCTCCCAAAGTGCTGGGATTACAGGTGCGAGACACCGCCTGGCCTAACCCTTTTTTCATCAAAGCTGGCTTCATGGGCCGCATGTAGTAGATGGGGCCCCGTGCTTGGTTTAATGCTCTGCTGTTATCTTTAAATTCTTAATAAGTTTTAAACAGAAGCCCTACATTTTCATTTTGCACTGGGCCCCACAAATTCTGTAGCTTTTCACACACCAGGATGGGAGATAATAACTGGTTATGATCTGGTAGTCTTGCAACTAGGGAGAAGCTAACCAGTGGAGCAAGCCCAGGTAAAACCAACAGAGGCCTTAAAGGAGGCGGCGAGGCAGGAGGCGACAGCTGCATTGAGAAATCAAATATGCCAGGAGTGCGGTTTCCCCTCACCAGCAGTGACAAGCCTCAGGGCCCCTTAAGACGTTAAGATATCTTATCACTTCCCACTCAGAAGAAAGAAAGTTCAGGAGTGTGATTTTGCATTTTTTTCCCCTAGGGAAAAGACAATCCAATTTCTGTGATTCTCTCTTGAGTTATCTCCCAATGAGATAGCTCCTTTTATAGAAATTTGGGGACAAGAGTGGTGGCTCATGCCTGTAATCCCAGCTACTCGGGAGGCTGAGACAGGAGAATCGCTTGAACCTGGGAGGCAGTGGTTGCAGTGAGCTGAGATCATGCCACTGCACTCCAGTCTGGGAGACAGAGCAAGACTCAGTCTCCAATTAAAAAAAAAAAAAGATAGAGAAATTCGGTGATTCTGCTTATAGCACATTTAGGAAAATGTTAAAATCAGGTCAACAAATGTGCCAGGAATAGAGAGATAAACACAGCATGACCCTACTCTCAATGACTTTACAAGTATAATGAGGATGCTAACAAAAACACAGAAATAAAAGGCTATCCCAAAGTCAAATACATTTCTGAAGGATTTATGATTACATTGAGAAAAGAAGAAAGGGAGTCAGAGAAAACTTGATGGAAGAGGTAGAATTTGAGCTGAATTCTGAAGGATGGGTGAGATTTGAATAAAAGTAATAATGGCAGCAATTACTGACTAAACACCATGGAGTGCCAGTGACTTTATATGCAGAATTTGAATGGGCAGGTAGAGCTCATTGGTTAAACTCACGGGGCCAGACCCCAGCTGCTTGTTTTCAAACCTGGCTTTTACTATGTGACCTTAAGCAAGTTACTTAACCTCTCTACCTAATTTTCCTCATCTGTAAAATAGGAAATATAGGAATAATAATAATAGTATATTCTGTTTCATAGGGTTTTTGTGAGGCTTAAGTAGTACAAAGTTGTTAAGTTCTTGGGACAAACCCAGACATTTACTACGTGCTCAGTAAATGTTAGCCATTAATATTTACAGGACTGGACTGAGTCCTCTGTACTAGTGGTTCCCAAATCTGGCTGTGCAACAAAATCACTGCAAGAACTTTGTTTTTCTTTTTTGAGATGGAGTCTCGCTCTTGTCACCCAGGCTGGAGTGCAGTGGCGTGATCTCGGCTCACTGCAACCTCTGCCTCCTGGGTTCCAGTGATTCTCCTACCTCTGCCTCCCAAGTAGCTGGGATTATGCCTGCCACCATGCCTGGCTAATTTTTTTGTATTTTTAATAGAGATGAGGTTTCTCCGTGTTGGCCAGGCTGGTCTCGAACTCCTGACATCAGGTGATCTGCCTGCCTTGGCCTCCCAAAGTGCTGGGATTACAGGCGTGAGCCACCACGCCTGGCCAGGGTATACTTTTAAATAAGAATAATGACCACATCATTATCATTATAATAATGACAATATCAGATAATAATGAGTGGTAAGACTGGAAAAAAGTCTTGGGGCCACCTCAGAAAAGAGTTTGAATGGTCACCCTTGGGAGTTTGGGCCTTATTTTGTGGACATTGGAGGTTTTTGAGCAGTAGAAAGGACAGATCAGAATCAGTATGGATCCATGTCATTATGGAGGGGGAGAGACTCGAGGCCAGGAGACTGATCAGTTCATTCAAGAGGAAATGTGGGCCAGGCACGGCAGCTCATGCCTGTAATCCCAGCTCTTTGGGAAGCCAAGGCAGGCAGATCACCTGAGGTCAGGAATTTGAGACCAGCCTGGCCAACATGTGGAAACTCTGTCTCTACTAAAAATACAAAAATTAGCCAGGCGTGGTGGTGGGTGCCTGTAATCCCAGCTACTTGGGAGGCTGAGACAGGAGAATTGCTTGAACCTCAGGAGGCAGAGGTTGCAGTAAGCCAAGATCACACCACTGCACTCCAGACTGGGCAACAGAGCAAGACTCCATCTCAAAAAAAAAAAAAAAAGGAAAAATATTAGGTAAAGTCAACGACTATTACAAAGTAGGCCTTCTCATAATATACCATTTTCTACCACAGAAAACAAATGATAAGTATGTTTCAGCCATAATAATTTTTAGACACAAATTTGTATACCTGAGAGGTATTTGTTTACAATCTTAAGTCTTCAGACAGAACAGATGGGAGCCGCGTGCCCTTAAGAAAAACCCTCCTCCAAAACCCTGCCTTTTGCCACATGATGCAACCATAGGCTACACCTGCTTCACCAATTTGTGTACCCAATAGCCATTCTCATGGCAACACAGCCACCCAGTTTCCTGGAAGCAGTTATAGTGAAACTGAAAAATGTGCCAGGGTGAATTCTGGAGGACATGGAATGCAAGCTTACTAAATAAACATGCAAATTTCAAAATAACAACTCAGAAGGAAAACTCACTTCTAAAACATTCTTAACCATATGGAACAAACACAGACAGAGGCGCTACCACAAGTTGGAACTCACGACTTCACTATCTTTTCCTGCCCGGATGCCCTCTCCTGTGTGATGAAGAATTATGCTCGTGGGCAGTGAACAACACTGCTGACACTTGCATAATATCAGAGCAGAAAGTAAATACAGGAAGGGCCGGCTTACAGCCTCATCACGTGGTGGCCAGGGCAGGCGGTGCTAAGGGTGATGTTGACAGATGTGTCAACCAAAACAAAGCAAGGAAGTCTTGCTAATAATGGAGAGGCTGCCGTCCTAAAACCAGACTGAAGGCGACTCCTGCCTGCTTCCCTTCTCAGTCGCTCTTGGTCAGAAAGTGCACGGGACTCCACCCTGGGACTCGGCAATGGCTGTGCGGTCCAGTGCGACAGGGAGGGGCACGGCGGAAGGTGGACAGGGAGGAGAAGAGCCACGTCCTGCTTCTGGGTGTGGGGCCTTCCGTCCACAGTGTCTGGGCGGTCCCCAGGTTTCTCAAGCCACGCCCCGGGTGGCACCTGCCCGCTCCTCTCCCCGCAGAGAGACAGCATTCAGAAACCTCATTTTGAAGCACGGATGTTTTCTTACTTCTAGCCATTGGATGCAAGCCCAGTTAGGAACACCGAGTTGCCTGGCCGCTGGGGGGAAACAGGCTTGGAGGGTGAAATGACTCGCCCAAGGTCAGGCTGCTGATTACTGACGGCCCCTGAGCAACAGAGGGGAGCCCGCGTCGGCAGGGCAGGGAAGGAGAGACCACAGCCCTGGGGGAGGTGACCGGCCGGGCGATCGCAGCCGTCAGGGGGAGGACGCCACAGGACAGGGCAGGCGGACGTGGCATTCCTAGCAGAGGGCAGGGGACCACAGCCTAGGGGCGGGAATTCGGGGCCGCTCTCACCGGACGCTCGGGGTAGACGCGGCTCAGGTGGGCCTTGAGGTGGCCCACGCTCCAACTACGGTCTCCACTCAGCTCCAAGTCGCGGTGGCGCTGGTTGGGGCTCTTCACCAGCAGCGTGACGGGCTCGGGTTCGGTGTCGGACTCCATGGCGGCGTCGGGGCTCCGCTGCGCTCCCAGGTGCCAGACAGGCGGCGTAACAGCCGCCCGCAACCTCCGCAACGACGGTTCGCGTCTC
>NW_012114910.1:5529148-5531724 GCF_000951035.1 Colobus angolensis palliatus
CGAGTTTGGCGGCCATGTTTGGGTGCGCTGCAGGCCGCGCGGGCTTGGCCTGCGACCTGGGGGGCCCTTAGCTCGGGTGGCTGAGGGCGCCCGACGCAGGGGGTGGGGAGTGGGGTATCCCAGCAGACCCCAGTTTAGCAGTCTCTGCAAATTGTTTCCTCACAAAGCCGCACCCCCACCCTTTTTCACCCCAGGTGCCAGTGCCCACTTCCCGTTTTTCTGCCTCCGGCGGCCCCACGTGGAAACCTACGGGGAAGCGCGTCTTACAGGGGAAGACTACCCACTCGGCCCTCAAAGAAAGGCTGGGCGACCCCGTGTGCAGGGCCACCTAGGAGAACACCACGTGCTCCTAAGGACAACGAAGGAGCGAGGCCAGATCTTCCTTGGGCTGGGAGGATGGAGGCATCCAGGCAGCTGTTGCCAATTTCCCTGGGCCTCAGACTTGAACGTTTGGGACATCACCCTTATGATGACTGACAAGTCAGCCACAGTCCTGTGCACACTGGAGCGCCCCCCCCCAAAAGGGCATCACTTTATAAGATACACATGCACCTGTTAAATTGGGGCTGAGACGAGGAGGGCGGGGTTCTCCGATTCCTGAAGTGGGACCATAAAGACCTCTTTATTGTAGGCATTCCCTCCTCCTCCTATGTAGAAAAAAAAAAAAAAAGTCTTGAAAAACAAAACTGACATTGCCCCGACCCTCTCCTTGTTCCAACCGCCTTGGGACATCTGTTTTTTCAGGTGTTGTCAGGAGCTTGCCAAGGGCAGGAAGGTAACAGGAGGAGCCTGGTCTGGTTGGTGGGTATATTCATCTGCTGCAGCTGCCATAACAAAGTGCCACAAACTGGATGGCTTAAGACGGGGTCCCCAACCCCCTCAACCCCTCCCCGGGCCACGGACCACTATGAGTCCCTGGCCTATTAGGAACCAGGCGGCACCACAGGAGGTGAGCCAGCAGCCAAGCTTCATCTGTATTTACAGCTACTCCCTATCGCTGCATTAACACCTGAGCTCAGCCTCCTGTTAGATCGGGGGCATTAAATTCTCATAGGAGCCGAACCCTATTGTGAACTGTGCACGCAAGTGAACTAGGCTTTGCTCCTTATGAGAATCGAATGCCTGATGATGGGAGATAGAGCTGAGTTGGTGATGCTAGTGCTGGGAGTGGCTGCAAATACGGATTAACATTAGCAGAGAGGTTTCACTGCACAGAGGCTATGATAAATCAATTGTTTGCAGACTCGTATCAGAACACTATTAGTGAGTGGCAAGTTGCATCTGGTGGCAGGCTTTACAGTGGCAAGTGTGTGTACTTCAGTTGTACAGCTGCATCTGGTGGCCTTAAAAGTATGTTTGAGGCCGGGCGAGGTGGCTCACGCCTGTAACCCCAACACTTTCGGAGGCCGAGGTGGGCAGATCACGAGGTCAGGAGTTCCAGACCAGCATGACCAACATGGTGAAATCCTGTCTCTCCTAAAAAATACAAAAAATAGCCGGTCATGGTGGCACGCACCTGTAATCCCAGCTACTCAGGAGGCTGAGGCAGGAGAATTGCTTGAACTCAGAAGGTGGAGGTTGCAGTGAGCCGAGATTGTGCCATCACACTCCAGCCTGGGCAACAGAGTGAGACTCCGTCTCAAAAAACAAAACAAAACAAAATAAAAAACTAAACAACAACAACAACAAAACAGAATGTTTGAGACAACTTCAAATCTCCACATGTTCTGGATTAAAGTCTAGGCTTTAATCCTGAGATGGCCACAAAAGCACTGAAAAGCCTGCTTTCATTTCCAACATCCTTTTTTTTTTTTTTTTTTTTTTTTGAGACAGAGTCTCACTCTGTCGTCCAGGCTGAAGTGCAGTGGCACAATCTCTGCTCACTGCAACCTCCGCCTCTCTGGTTTAAGCCATTCTCATGCCTCATGCCTCCACCTCCCGAGTAGCTAGGATTACAAGAGTGCGCCACCACACTTGGCTATATATATATATTTTATTATTTTTAGTAGAGACAGATGGGGTTTTGCTATGTTTTCCAGGCTGGTCTTGAACTCCTCGCCTCAAGTGATCCATCTGCCTTGGCCTCCAAAAGTGCTGGGATTACAGGTGTGAGCCACCACGCCCGGCCTATTGCAACATCCTATCTCTGTGAAGCAGGGTTTTCTGCAGTGACAGCAACCAAAATGAGGAGACTCGACATAAGTAACACACTTCGGGTGTCACTGTCTCCCATCTCCCACAGATGGGACCGTCTAGTTGTAGGAAAACAAGCTCAGGGTTCCCACTGATTCTACATTATGGTGAGTTGTATAATTATTTCATTATATATTACAATGTAATAACAATAGAAATAAAGTGCACAATAAATGTAATGTGCTTGAATCATCCTGAAACCATGCCCCCCACCCCACCCCTGGTCTGTGGAAAAACTGTCTTCCACAAAACTGGTCCCTGGTGCCAAAAAGGCTGGGGATGGCTGGCTTAAGAAACAGAAATCTATTGTCTTGGTTCTGGAAACTGGAAGTCTGAGATCAAGGTGTCCGCAGGGTTAGTTCCTTCTGAGGTCTCAGGGGAGA
>NW_012114910.1:5536304-5540896 GCF_000951035.1 Colobus angolensis palliatus
CCCAGCTAATTTTTGTATTTTTAGTAGAGACAGGGTTTCACCATGTTGGCCAGGATGGTCTCGATCTCTTGACCTCGTGATCCACCCACCTCAGCCTCCCAAAGTGCTGGGATTGGAGGCATGAGCCACCACGCCCGGCTGCTACCTGATTCTTAAAGGTGTTTGTTACACACAGTTTTTAAATGGAAGAAAATGAAAACTGAGCTAGTTTTTGAGAACCTCAAAGTGTCTCTTGAATAGGAGACACCAAAGGGTATGACCAGTCAAGACTGACAACGGGGGCCAAGCTATGGCAGCAGAACAATGGGTCTGATAATTAAACTCAGCCCTTAGAAAGTTTTCAGCATACCCAGAGTTGCTGGATAAGTCAACACAGAATTACCAGATGACCCAACAATGCCTCTCCTAGATATCTATCTACCCAAAAGAATTGAAAGCACTTTTCACAAAAATTTGTCCATGAATATTCATAGCAGCGTTATTTATAATAGCACAAAAGGTGGAAACCACCCAAAGGTCCACCAACTGAATGAATAAGCAAAATACAGTATATCCACACAATGCATTATTCAGCCTTAAACAGGAATGAAGTGCTGATGCATGCTACAATATGGACGAGCCTTGAAAACACGATGCTAAGTGAAAAAGTCAGACACAAAAGGCCGCATAAGGCCACATATTGTATCTACTTATATGAAATATCTAGAACAGGCAAATCCATAGACACAGAAAGCAGATGAAATGCTTGCCAGGGGTTAGTGGGGATTTACTGCTTAATAGGTCCAGGATTTCCTTTTGGGGCAATGAGAATGTTTTGGAATGAGATAGTGGTGATGGTTGCACAACACTGTGAATGTACTAAATACCACTGAATTACACTTTAAAATAGTTAAGGCCGAGCACAGTGACTCACACCTGTAATCCCAGCACTTTGGGAGGCCGAGGCGGGTGGATCACCCGAGGTCAGGAGTTGGAGACCAGCCTGGCCAACATGGTGAAACCCCATCTCTACAGAAAAAAAAAAAAATACAAAAAGTAGCTGGGCCTGGTGGCATGTGCCTGTAATCCCAGCTACTTGGGAGGCTGAGGCACAAGAATCGCTTGAACCTGGGAAGTGGAGGTTGCAGTGAGCTGAGAGCCCACCACTGTACTCCAGCCTGGGCGAGAGAGTGAGACTTTGTCTCAAAAAAATAAAATAAAATAGTTAAAATGGTGAATTTTGTGTTATGTCTTTTACCATAATTTTTTAAAGACCTTGGCCTGGCATGGTGGCTCATGCCTATAATCCCAGCACTTTCGGAGGCTGAAGCTGGAGGATCGCTCGAGGCCAGGAGCTCAAGACCAGCCTGGACAACACAGTGAGACTCTCTCTCTCTCTCTCTTTCTCTCTCTCTCTCTCTCTCTAATAAAATAAGAAAAGAAAGAAAAAAAAAACCCTGCTTGGGCTTCCCAGTTCTGAGTGCTACTCTCCAGCCTTTCTTCCAAGAGTGGAAGGAAGTCAGTAAAACAACCTCCACCACACATAGGAAACCTTCACTGATTACCCCAAGAAAGGACTTAGATCCTGGAGAGGATGAGTAGATGGGAAGTTATCTACCTGATTTGGTCATCTCTCCAGCAGTAAATACTTGCTTTTGCCCTAGAGCATGCCAGGTTTATGGCTGTCCTTGGCTGACCAGGTTTGGACCCAGGACAAACAAGAGTCAGGTGGAGCCTGCCCTCCAGGTCAGCATCTAGGGCAAGGGTCATGGCTAAACTTGGAGGCCCCAGGTAACCTCTGAAGCCCACATTCTTTTTCCCCTATCATAGCTTCCTTCTAAATATTCTGATTGCTATCCAGGTTTTACTTTAAACAGAAAAGAAAAAATATATATCTTAATGTCATGTACCTTTTCTTTTCTTTTTTTTTTTTTTCTTTTCTTTTTTTGAGATGGAGCTTCACTCTTGCTGCCCAGGCTGGATTGCAATGGCACAATCTTGGCTCACTGCAATCTCTGCCTCCTGGGTTCTAGCAATTCTCCTGTCTCAGCCTTCCGAGTAGCTGGGATTACATGTGCCTGCCATCACGTCCGGCTAATTTTTGTAGTTTCAGTAGAAACGGGGTTTCACCATGCTGGCCAGGCTGGTTTCAAACTCCTGACCCTGGGTGATTCACTGGCCTCGGCCTCCTGAAGTGCTGGGATTACAGGCGTAAGCTACCATGCCCGGCCTCATGTACCTTTTCTTGTACACAGAATATTCTATACCCTAAGTAGGATTTTGATCCCGTGTTACTTTCTTTCTTTCTTCCCCCAGGAAAACTCCCACCTTCCCCAAGTTGACTTCAGAGGACTAGACCCAGCACTTCAGCAAAGATGCGTAAGATACCAGAAATAGCTTAGGACAACATTTTTGTTCAAATGGTGGGACTTTTTGATCTCCTCCAGGAATTTATTTCCGCTTGCTCAGCCCTCACATTAAGTCCTGGACTTATCCTCCTGTCTTTATCAGCCCACTGCAAACAACTGCACTTACTCCTCCAACTCTTATCTCTGACGAGGCCCAGTTGGCCTTTCCTGCCCTAGGCCCATATCCATCACTGAGATCTCTGGAATTAACCCCTGGGTGTAGTTCTTTGTGTACAGGCTCCAGTCCCCTCCCCCATACATACCTTGCCCTAGTACTCCTGACATTAACCAACCCTGTCTTTTTCCAGGAAAGGACCCGGAATATCACCCCACTGAACGAGGCTCTTCCCACCCAGCCCACCTCCTAGGTGTGCTTATAAGAGCATACCTGCATCTAATTTGGTGCATATCTTAGCATCATTTCTTTTCTTTTCTTTTTTATTTCAACTTTTATTTTAAGTTCTGGGGTACACGAACAGGTTATGCAGGTTTGTTACATAGGTAAATGTGTGCCATGGTTGTTTGCCGCAGAGATCATCCCATCACCTGGGTATTTCTTTTTCTTTTTCTTTTTTGTTTTTTTTGTTTTTTTTTGAGATGGGGCTCACGGTCACCCAGGCTGGAGTGCAGTGGTGCAATCTCGGCTCACTGCAGCTTCCACCTTCTGGATTCAAGAGATTCACCTCCCTCAACCTCCCGAGTAGCTGGGATTACAGGTGCCCACCACCATGCCTGGCTAATTTTGGTATTTTCAGTAGAGATAGGGTTTTACCATGTTGGCCAGGCTGGTCTCAAACTCCTGGCCTCAAGCAATCTGCCTGCCTCGGCCTCTCAAAGTACTGGGATTACAGGCGTGAGCCACCACACCCGGCCACCTGGGTATTAAGTCCAGCATCCATTAGCTATTCTCCCTAATTCTCTCCCTCCCCTCACCCTCCTCCCACAATGACAGGCCCCAGTGTGTGTCGTTCCCTCCCACGTGTCCATGTGCTGTCATCATTCAGCTCCCTTTTCTGATCTGAAGGTTTACCTGTCTGCAAGTACAACTTATTGACCTCCAGGGCTCTCTCTCAAGATCTCACTCAGCACTTTGACAACTGGCTCACAAGCTTCCCCTCCACCCCTTGCCCACCTTAACAACTCCAGCGTCCACCTCACACTCTCATGATATTTAGCTCACTTCCCTTTATCTTGTCTCCACTTTGCTCTACCACCCATTGGTATGATCCATTCATTTGTTCTTCATTCATTCATTCTGCAGACATTTATTGGGTGTCTACTCTGCTAACCTGTGCTGCACCCTAGGGTAAGAGATGAGTCAGATATGTTCACCCTCAAAGCTGACATGCAGTCTTTCAGCTGTTTCAGCAGTTAAGATATTGAAATATCCCTGTGCCTGTTGGGTTCACAGTCCCCGCCCTGAGTCCCCTCCAGCTGCCCTGGGCCCTCCCCTGGTCTCCCTCCCATCCAGCAACTAAAAGGTGCATCTCAAGTCCCACCTTTGTAGACCTCATAGGCAATTGGTGGACACCATAGAGTTTGGTGTGCCCAAGATGTTTAGTTCCTCCAGAGTGTCAGGCTGTGAAGTGCACACGTACTGACCACAAACTTCGTTCTTCTCCATCTCCCCGTCTCCCACATCGACTGCATATTCTTCTTTGTTGTTGTTGTTTGTTTGTTTTTGAGACAGGGTCTCACTCTGTTGCCCAGGCTGGAGTTCAGTGGCACCATCTCAGCTCACTGTAGGCTCAACCTCCTTGGTTTAAGCCATCCTCCTGCCTCAGCCCCCAAGTAGCTGGGACTACAGGCGTGGTGACGTGTGCCTGTGGCCCCAGCTACTTGGGAGGCTGAAGCAGGAGAATCACTTGAACCCGGGAGGCGGAGGTTGCGTGAGCCAAGATCACACCACTGCACTCTAGCCTGGATGACAGAACAAGACTCTATCTCAAAAAAAAAAAAAAGTTGAATTCAGAGACAAAAACTAGAATAGTGGTTACAGTAGGTGGGAGGAGAGGAATATGGCAAGTTCATGTTTAATGGGGATGGAGTTTCAGTTTAGGAAGATGAAAAAGTTCTGGAGAAAAATAGCAGTGATGGTCACACAACAATGTGAAAATGGCTAATGCCACTGAACTGTATGCTTAAAGAATGGTTAAGGGCCGGGTGCGGTGGCTCAAGCCTGTAATCCCAGCACTTTGGGAGGCC
>NW_012114910.1:5545821-5547947 GCF_000951035.1 Colobus angolensis palliatus
TTTTTTTTTTTTTTGAGACGGGGTCTCACTCTGTCGCTCAGGCTGGAGTACAGTGGTGCAATCATGCCTCATTGCAACCTCCACCTCCCAGGTTTAAACGATTCTCATGCTTCAGCCTCCTGAGTAACTGGGATTACAGGCATGTGGCCACCACACCCAGCTAATTTTTGTATTTTTAGTAGAAACAGGGCTTCACCATGTTGGCAAGGCTGGTCTTGAACTCCTGACCTCAGGTGATCCTCCTGCTTTGGCCTCCCAAAGTGCTGGGATTTCAGGCGTGACCCATCGTGCCCAGCCTAAAATAAGGTTTAATGAGATACTAACCTTTAAAAATAAGGACATCACAGAAAAATCCAACTTTCTAGCTCTTTTGACAAAATGGAAAGCTCTGGAAATGTTGGAATCCCATTCTATGTGACAATGTTTAGATTGGAGTTGAGCAGATGCTGTTCTTGCTCATCTGTTCACTAAAGCCCCCTCCAGGCACAAAGCATTCATTTAGGTTCCTTCCTAGGCCCTAAAGGTATTAGAGTTTGCAATCTCTGGTAGGAGACCTCTGGGATATGATGGAAAGTCAGGTTGGAAAGTATGGTATGGGGGATATCCATAAGGCTATGGATATCTGAATAGGAAGTTTGTACTTGATTCCTTGGGCAAGAGGAAGAATTGAACAGTGTTTGCCCAGTTACTTCTGTTGTGCAACAAACCACCCCAAAACTTAGTGTTAAGACTACAGTAATTTATTTAGCTCCTGATTGTGTGAATGGGCAATTTGGACTGGGCTCTGCTTGAGTGGTTCTTCTGGTCTTGATTGTCCTCATTCATGTGTTAGCTGCCATGTTGGTTGGTCTAGTATGACTTCAGCTAGGAAAGCATGTTTCTGCTTCATGTGGTCTCTCATTCTCCAGCATGCTCACTCAACATGTTCATGGCTGGGTAAGGCTACAACAGACATTTAAAAGGTCTCTTGAAACCTAGGCTTGGAACTGGTACACAGTTACTTCTTCCACATTCTATTGATCAAATCAAGTCCCAATGCCAGCCCAGATTCAAATGATGGGGAAAGAGACTTCATTTGTGGATGGGAGGAGCTGCAAATTACATTGCAAATTACATTGCCAAGAGGTATGGACACCCAGAAAGATACATTTGACAAACCATCTATCAAAGTTACTGTCAGAGATATGTTTTTGGAAATATCATTTGGAGTGGGATGTGTCCTGTATGACTGGAATTATTTTCTATTTGTAACAGAGAAATGCTCCCACTCCTTGCACCCATAAATAACTCAATACCAAAGGATATGAGAGAGAGAGATGTCCAATTTGTGCCTCTGCCAGCTTCTTGTCCAGGGAATCCTTGGTTTAGATTTCGATACACTACTTAGTAAAGATGGAGAGTTTCTTTAAGATTTCTGTGGATGAATGAACAGAAAATTAGACCAGAGCAGGGAGCTGAGAGCCAAGTTAGAAACACAAAGACATTTCTACATTGCACAGTTGCTTAGAAACTGCATTCCCCCTGGTCTGGCTGGCGCCTAAACCACCATCAGCACTCATGCCTTTGTGATATAAAGTTATCTTACTTGATCAACTTTTAAAACACAAACACCTCATAGGAAGGGGTAAACTCACATCTTAGTGTGAATTAGTCTCTGGTGTTAGATTCCTTAATACTAGGAGGACTCTAGGTTGTAAGGGAGCTTGGTAGAAGAAGAAAGAAGACAGAGGAGAGAGTGAAGTGGAGGACGGCATTGTATAAATCACTGTTGGCTTCTCATCCACCCTAAAGACCAATTTTTCAGGAAGCATCATTAAGTCTGCACTTCTGCTCTGTGGTGATGAAGAGAAAGTTTCAGACAGAAACTATGCTGTGACTTTGATTTTTCATTCTGAAAGATAGGGATGTGGATGAAGGGAGAGGAGAGATGACAGATGAGACCCTCTTGGGTAGTGTGAGAGGTTTTCCCGACAGACTATCTGTGAGAAGGCCTTGAAGAATAGTGCTCATGCTAGAGACTTCTGTAAGTAGAGAGAACATTATTGGAAGCTGCCTCAAAAGTCTGGACTCATGGCCCCTTCCTTCCTTCCTTCCTTCCTTCCTTCCTTCCTTCCTTCCTTCCTTCC
>NW_012114910.1:5548687-5549660 GCF_000951035.1 Colobus angolensis palliatus
GAGTCTTCCTCTGTTGCCCAGGCTGGAGTGCAGTGGTGCAATCTCAGCTCACTGCAACCTCTGTCTCTGGGGTTCAAGCAATTCTCCTGCCTCAGCTTCCCAAGTAAGTGGGATTACAGGTGTGTGCCATTACGCCCAGTTAATTTTTGTATTTTTACTAGAGATGGGGTTTCACTATGTTGGCCAGGCTGGTGTTGAAATCCTGACTTCAAGTGATCTGCCCGCCTCAGTCTCCCAAAGTGCTGAGATTACAGGCATGAGCCACAGCGCCTAGCCCCTTCTCTTTTTTCTCTGGGCTTTATGGAAAGTCTGCGAGATTTAGGTCTAGGATAGGAGAGAGAGATGTTTCCAGGGAGGGAGACAGTGTAAGGAAGCTATGGAGAAGCAGCTGATGATGTGGTGAGATAAAAGTCTGCGTCAAGGAAATAATCCCAAGGATGCTGAAAAAAGGAAGGAAGGCAGACAAGGAGGGATGAAAAGAGGAGAAAGATAGGTAAAAATAAAGCAAGAGAAAAGAAAAAGAAGAGAGATAGAAAGACAAAAAGACAACAAGATAATGCCTGCTGTGGTAGTACCTGTTGTCCCAGCTACTCTAGAGACTGAGGTAGGAGGATCACTTGAGCCCAGGAGTTCGAGGCTGTAGAGTGCTATGATCCTGCCTGTGAATAGCCACCATACTCTGGCCTGGGCAACATAATGAGATCTCTTGTCTAAAAAAAAAAAGAAAAAGAAAAAAGATAAATAGACAGATACAGACAAAAAGAAAGGAAGGAAATAGGCAGGAGGAAAGTAATCTGCCCTTCCAAACCACTTTGGATAAAACAGTGCCCTTTGGAAGCCCTTACACTATTGACACTTGGGCCAGATAGTTCTTTGTTGTGGTGGGCTGTCCTGTGGGCTGTCCTGTGGGCTGTTCTGTGCATTGTAGGATGTTGAATAGCATTTTTTTTTTTTTTTTTGAGACGGAGTCTCG
>NW_012114910.1:5550150-5554899 GCF_000951035.1 Colobus angolensis palliatus
GTTCAAGTGATTCTCCTGCCTCAGCCTCCTGAGTAGCTGGGATTACAGGCATGTACCACCATGGCCGGCTAATTTTAGTAGAGATGAGGTTGGCCATGTTGGCCAGGCTGGTCTCAAACTCCTGACCTCAGATGATCCGCCCACCTCAACCTCCCAAAGTGCTGAGATTACAGGCGTGATTAATTGCGCTCAGCCATCATCCTTGGCCTTTATTCACCAGATGACAGTAACGCACCCCATCCTAACACTCTGGCCTTATAACAAACAAAAATGCTTTCAGACATTGCTAAATGTTCCCTGGATAAAATCACCCCTCATGGTAAACTACTGCCTTGGAGCTGGTGAAAAGGAAATCTTTCACAAATGTGAAGTAAGCATGGGGCTCACGCTCTTTACACCAGAAAGAACCCTACCATCCACAGAGGGCCGCACAGAGGGATCATGGGCCCGGCACTCATCAATGATCTCCCGCAGCTCTGAAGGGCAGTCTTCACCCAGCGGCTCCTGCTGCTGCTTCACAACCACCAGCTCGTAGATCTCCTCAGAATTACAGTCTGGAAATGATAGCATGAGAGCCTCAAAAAACCACTCCGGTACTCGTACATCTCTCTGGATGCTGATGGCTGGCATCAGAACTAGGGACTCTGAGTATGGAAACAACAAGAGCTTCCAACAATTCCACAGACCAGCCCAGGCAGTTCCAACATTAAACAACAAATTGCCAGGGGCAGCACTGGTGGGGAGTTTCTGGTCTACTGGCAGGGGACCCAAGCCCAGCACTGGCTGAGCCAGCCTTCACCTTGAAACGGGATCCTTCCAGTGACGATTTCCCAGAGGACGATTCCAAAGCTAAAAGAAAACCAAGAAACTGAACAGCCATAACTAGTCTCCCCTTTCCCCTGTCCCTCTAGCTGCTGCCAGAAAACTCAGTGAATTTTTTGATTACTACCCAATTTAATTCAACAGAGTTGAGTTTAGGTGGTCCTTGGAGGAGTTTGATTTGGGTTTTCCTATCATGCACATCTGAGTTAGAATCTGTACCAGAACATGAATGTACCTGTATATTTCAGACTTTACGTCATATCGACGATGTATCTTTTCCAGTTTCTGAGGTAAGATATATGCTGTAGATTTGACTCTGTCTGTCTTTTCTCTCTTAGTTTTCAAACTGATGGAAGTCTGTGTTTTCGTCAACTCAAATACTGCAAGCTAGACAGAGAGGCAACTTAGAGACAGAAAGAAACAAGCAAGATCTTGGGTAGGTGAGTAAAGGGCAGGGATTGTTGCTACACACAATTGCCAGGGAATTGTCTTTTACCTTAGGGATTTATTTCCTGTAGTGACTTCTGTCTGTGCGGCTACTCTATTGGTTAACATTATGGGTTCAACTTAACATAGTGCAGTGACCAAGAGAAACACAAAGAGATTTCTTCTCTATAAAATGGGGTGATGACAGGGGGGATTACTTGAGATAATGGTTATAAAGCACCGGTAAGATCTGCTAAGTTGTAGTTGTTGCTAGTATGACTATGTTAAAATATAGGGGTTTCTCAGTTGAGGACTGAACTCCACTCAGTGAGAGTGGAGAGGTGTCATAGAGCCACTGCCTGGCTCACCTTTTCCCAGAGAAGCAGATGGAAAAATGGCATAGGGGCATTCCCTCTGTACTATCTGACCCTATGGGGGGTCAGCCTGATCCTTCGGCTTTGGTGTGACGAGTGTGAGTCATCTCCCCACCCCTGCATGATCACGTGGTGTTCTTAAAGAAACCACAGCACAATCAGTGAGAGCGTATGTTCTTGTCCCATGCACACCTGCCATTGACATCATTGGTGTACAGAAGGCTGCTAGCCCCAAACTCAGCCAGGTAGCATGTGGGCAATGTGAGAAAAGGGATAAGGCACTTAGATGGCTCATCCACCTTCATTCATTCATTCATTCATTCATTCACTTGCTCACACATTTCCTGAGCACCAACATTCTCTGACATCTAGCACCATATGGGATACCAGGGGTGAAAGGCGGAATAGCGCATCTTATAGTCAGGCTGGATGAAGAGCGTGACAGTAGTGGACACAGCATTTTGGGAGTATTTTATGTGACCATTGCAGAGGGGGAAAGACATCTGAAAGGCAAAAAAGGCCTGTCTGCTGTGAATTGAGGGCTGTCTCTGACACTTATAAGACTGGAAGAAAGAAAACCAGCCATGGATGACAAAGAAAACTGCTAAAATTCTTTTAGCATTTGGGAATTATGGACACCGAGTTCACAAAATCTTTTCCTCTTCTCTATGAAAATCTGACTTTCAGTGAACTTCTTAGCTATGTTCCCCTAGAAATCTGATAAAGGTAGACTGTCACCTATGGCCCTTAGTAATGTTGCTGATGATAAAAATAAAAATGACTGCTGATTGTTAGATAGCTTCTGGGCAGGATCAAGGGGGTAAGTGGACTACACAGTAAACAGCTGATGGGAATGCTTTGTAGCAATTTTTTCTTTTTTACTTTTTGAAACAGGGTCTCATTCTGTTGCCCAGTCTAGGGTGCAGTGGCGTAAACATAGCTCACTGCAGCCTTGACCTCCTGGGCTCTAGCCATCCTCCTCTTGCCTCACTCTCCTGAGTAGCTGGAATTACAGGTGTGCACCACCATGACTGGCTGATTTTTAAATTTTTTGAAGAGGGGGAGGTCTCACTGTGTAGCCCAGGCTGGTCTTGAACCCCTGAGCTCAAGTGATCCTCCTGCCTTCCCTTCCAAAGTGTGGGAATTACAGGCATAAGCCACCATGCCCGACCATGTAGCAGCTCGTTTCTTTTTTTTTTTTTTGGAGATGGAGTTTTGCTCTTGTTGCCCAGACTGGAGTGCAGTGGCACAGTCTAGGCTCACTGCAAACCTCGCTTCCTGGGTTCAAGCAATTCTCCTCCTCAGCCTCCTTAGGAGCTGGGATTACAGGCATTTGCCACCATGGCTGCTAATTTTTTGTATTTTTAGTAGAGATGGGGTTTCACTATGTTGGCCAGGCTGGTCTTGAACGCCTGACTTCAGGCGATCCACCTGCCTTAGCCCAAAGTGTTGGGATTACAGGTGTGAGCCACCACGCCCAGATGTGGCAGCTCTTAAAACAGCAACTGACATGTCCCTTGCAGAAACACTGGAAGGCATGCCTGCAGAGTTGTTATCAGAGATGCTGACTCCTGCAGGTCATGGGCTTCTAAGCCTGGATGACCCACACCCACCTAATGGGAGCAGCTTCATCCAGCACCTATGGCTTTGACAAAGAGAGTGTCTCCTGGATGACTGTGAGGACTCACCCTGGAGGGAAAGGTTTGGCGCTGCTGACACTGTGTTTTCTGCAGGACATCCTTCTAAGTAACTGAATGACAAGTGTGGCCTAGACCTGTCCTGTGAGTCTGAGTCCTTAGACCTAAGAAGATCTCCAATTGTGTGTTATAGGGACACAGAAGTGGTGTCCAGGCATCTAAGGGGAAATGACTTTTAGCCCATCCCTGCTAAATGGGCAGTGAGGGAAGGCAGTCATCAGAACAGGAGGCATAGATGGATGGAGTCTGTTGTGTGGTGGGCACACAGAAAGTTGAACTTAGTTCTGAACCTAAAAAACTAAAATTGAACTCAGTTCTAAAAATAAGGCAAGGCTGGACATGGTGGCTCATGCCTGTAATCCCAGCACTTTGGGAGGCTGAGGTGGGCGGATCACTTCAGGCCAGGAGTTCAAAACCAACCTGGCCAACACGGTGAAACCCTATCTCTACTAAAAATGCAAAAATTAGTCGGGAGTGGTGGTGCTTGACTGTAATCCCAGCTACCTGGGAGGCTGAGGCAGGAGAATCGCTTGGACCTGGGAAGCAGAGGTTGCAGTGGGGTGATCTCACTCACTGCACTCCAGCCTGGGTGACAGAAAGAGACTCGTCTCTAAATAAATAAATTCATAAATAAACTAAGGCAAAAATCAAGCCTTTCTGAGACATTTGTGCCCCTCTCCTAGCACCAGTCATGCAGGTTTGACCCAAAGCACCCCCTGGAGGGCACACTCACCTTCACTTGATAGCCTTGAGTTACCAGGAAGTTTGAGCTCCTGATTTTTCCGTGGAGTTCAGGTTCTTCTGAATGGTGTAGCCTGACACAGCCAAAGGCAGGGAGCATTAGTGATCTTTGCTCAAACTTTCTTGGGGGGACTGACAATCATGACTGGGCTAATGAGGCTGGACAGTACCATGGGTGCCTGTCCACAGAGAGACGCGAAAAACTGGGATGCAGAGGCAAGGTTTGAGAATCGCAAGCCGCAAGTATGGAGCAGAGATGAGATTCATAGCACAGGGGGCATGACAGCCCTTGTGAAGTGCATGTGATCTGGCATCAGGGGTGCCTTTAGGTAGAGAAGGACAAAGGTGCCTCTGTGTTGCTTTGCCTGGGAAGTGCTGGCCAGATAGATCCGAGTGCGCAGAGGCATGGCTGGGTGGCTGGACCTTGCTGGGATCCTTCAGGTCAAAACAGAATATGGAGCTGGGGTCCCGCTGACTTCCAGACAAGGGTTTTGGTTTCACAAAGCCCCTGCGTCCCAGGTTGGGTTGTGGTCATGGTGTCTGCCTGAGCTCAGATTCTCCCAGAAGCAGATCATGAGCCATGGTTTACGTACGAGGGATTGTATCAAGAAGGTGCTCCCTTGGTCGGGCACAGTGGCTCATGCCTATAATCCCACACTTTGGGAGACCAAGGTGGATGGATCACTTGA
>NW_012114910.1:5554949-5555226 GCF_000951035.1 Colobus angolensis palliatus
CTGGGATTACAGATGTGAGCCACCACGCCCGACCTACGTTTGCCTTTAGATTGGGATTCCACACTCTGAAATCAAGTTGGCCTGAGGCTGTGGAGCAACTTCCAAAGGGGTAAGACAGGAGTTGCTCTGTCCTCGCTCTAGTCAAGAGCAGCAAAACATGACCAGCAGGAGGGGTCATTCCATGAGAGAAAATGCAGTCACATTGAGAAAAAAAAAAAGAGCCTGTCACATGAGGCTCTTGGTAAAGGGGTAAGTTAATTTTTTTTTTTTTTTTTTT
>NW_012114910.1:5560841-5562071 GCF_000951035.1 Colobus angolensis palliatus
AGAAATGGAAAGACATCCCATGTTCTTGAATAGGAAGACTTTGTATCATTAAGATGATAATATTTTCCAAATTGACTACAGGTTCAATGCAATCCCTACCCAATTTGTAGTCGGCAAAAAAAAAAAAAAAAAAGGCAAAAATGAAAACAGAAATTGACAAGATATTCCTAAAATTTGTATGGAAATGAAAGGAATTCAGGATAGCTAAGACAGTCTTGCAAAAAAAGAACAAAGCTGGAAGACTCATACTTCTCAATTTCAAACATATCACAAGGCTACCGTAATGAAGATAGTATAGTGCTATCATAAGACTAGACAAATAGATCAATGGAATAGAATTGGGAGTCCAGAAGTAAAGTCATACATATAAATCCAGTTGATTTTTCACAGTTTTTTGGTTTTTTTTTGGAACGCACTCTGTCACCCAGGCTAGAGTGCAGTGGTGCAATTTCTGCTCACTGCAACACCTGCCTCCTGGGTTCAAACGATTCTACTGCCTCAGCCTCCCAAGTAGCTGGGACTACAGGCACCTGCCACCACGCCTGGCTAATTTTTTGTATTTTTAGTAGATATGGGGTTTCACTATGTTAGCCAGGATAGTCTTGATCTCCTGACCTGTTGATCTACCCGCGTTGGCCTCCCAAAGTGCTAGGATTACAGGCATGAGCCACTGTGCCCAGCCAACGCCCAGCTAATTTTTGTATTTTTAGTAGAGATGGGGTTTCACCATGTTGGGTAGGCTGGTCTCGAACTCCTGACCTCAAGTGATCCACCTGCCTCAGCCTCCCAAAGTGCTAGGATTACAAATGTGAGCTACAGTGCCAGGCCAGCAGTCTTTTAAACAAATGGTTCTGGGACATCTGGATATCAACATGCAGAAAAATGAAGTTGAATGACTACCTTATACAATACACTAAAATTAACTCAACATTGGAAACCTAAATATAATAGCCAAAACTATAAACTCTTAGAAGAAAACACAGGAGGGCCAGGTGCAGTGGCTCAAGCCTGTAACCCCAGCATTTGGGGAGGCCAAGGTGGGTGGATCACTTGAGGTTAGGAGTTTCAGACCAGCCTGGCCAACATGGCAAAACCCGTCACCACTAAAAATACAAAAATTAGCTGGGCATGTTGGCGCATGCCTGTAGTCCCAGCTACTCGGGAGGCTGAGGCATGAGAATTGCTTGAACCCAGGAGGTGGAGGTTGCAGTTGAGCTGATGTCACACCAC
>NW_012114911.1:0-547 GCF_000951035.1 Colobus angolensis palliatus
AGCAAGTCTCTGATGTGTGTTAGGTTACTGTTACCATTTCATGGATGAGCAGACTGTGGCTGGAGGAGAACAGGTGCCTGAAGGGGAGGAGAACTTCAGTGTTTAATTCTTAGTTCTTTGTTCAGCCCTAGTTCTTAGTGTTCTTTGTTCTATACTCTGCACTGCTCAGCTCTCCCCGCAGAAGCAGTAAAGACGTCCAAACCCATATACAGTGTGTAAAAAATAAGATCTCGGATCTCTGGAGGCCTGGAGGAAGCCAGAGTGACCCTTTGTACTCTGTCACACTTCCTATAAACTGCTTCAAATTGAACCCCAATGCCAGCCTGCAATCATGTTTTCAAAATACTGCCAAGGCTTTGAAATTCCCTTTGCTACACATGATGTGCTTCCCAGGCACATGGCAGGTGCTCAGCAAAGGAGTCCTGGAACTAATGGGTTGGCCCAGTAGCTCTGACGGAGCCCCAGCTCTGGGCACTGGTGCACATTTCCTCTCCACTTAGGCAGGGAGATGAGAGCCCTCTTGCCAGCTGCAGAGGGGAGGTCTTCC
>NW_012114911.1:3017-4294 GCF_000951035.1 Colobus angolensis palliatus
ATTACATGTTGAAATGATAATATTTTGGATATAATAGATTAAAATATTGAAATTAAATTCCTATTTCTTTTTACTTTTTTAGAAAAATTGTGGCTATCAGAAAATTTAAAATTGCACGTGTGACTCACATTATATTTCTACTGCAGTGATTCTTAACTGGTGACTGTTTTGCCTCAGAGGGACATTCAACAATATTTGAAGACATTTTTGATTGTGACACTGTTGCGGGAGTGGCGTGGCTAGTACTAGCACCTATAGCTGAAAGAGGCCAAGGACGCTGCTAAACATCCTGCAATGGACAGGACAGCCCCGACAACAAAAATTCTCTGGCCCCAGATGTCAGTAGTGCTG
The DNA here is from genome assembly GCF_000951035.1 of Colobus angolensis palliatus. NCBI lineage: Eukaryota > Metazoa > Chordata > Mammalia > Primates > Cercopithecidae > Colobus > Colobus angolensis. Next base: position 3,369 of record NW_012114911.1, read on the forward strand.
AGGTTGAGAAATCCAGTTCTATTGGATAGCATTGTTTTCCTCTCACTTTTGGTGAACCAATCTTCTCTCATTGACAATGACACTGAATTGGAGGTCTTAGGGCGTAGTAGAAAGAGCATAATGGCCAGAGTCAGATACCTGTGACCCTGGGCAGGTTATTTAACATTTCAGAGCCTCCACTTCCTCATCTGTGAAATGGACACAATCATACCTACTTTACAGGATTCTTGTTAGGGCTCAATGAAATTGAAGGTAGCATACCTGATACATGGTAGACCTCCACTAAATAGAAACTAGCATTATTGTTAAAATCTGTGTCACTTACTCTGTGGACTCTCTGGACCAACTATTAGGATTTCTATGCATCTTTTAGATTTTCAGTGAGTACCTGACGGACTCAACAAATAGAAAACCAAATTCATAATTTTACGCTTCCTCTCCCCTCCCACTCCCTAAATTTCTTCTTTCTGACTTTCAGCCTTAGTGTACAGCATCACCATTCTCCCACTCTGAGAAATGAGTCAATTTCACTTCTTCCTTCTACCCTCCAGCCTGAATGTGTAATCTCTTAACCTTTATACATTAAATGTGTCTCGTCCAACCCCTCCTTTACTTTCCTGCCTAGTGGGACCTCTGCATTTGCTGCAAGTGGCTTCCTTACAGGTCCTTGCCACTGCTCTTTCCCAGTCCCCACTATGTATAAAGTTCTCTTGCTCAGGAACCTTTGTTGTTTGTTGTTGTTTTGTTTGTTTTATGTTTTTTTTTGCTAAAGTGTGAGTACCTATGGTCAAAAAATGTGATGTGTCCATCTGTATTTCCCTAGCATGCGACATGAGGCCTAGAAAATAGCTGTTCATTCAGTGTTTTTTGAATGAACGCATAGATGAAAAATAAATGATACATATGCTTTTCCCCTTGGTACATGG
>NW_012114911.1:4344-4705 GCF_000951035.1 Colobus angolensis palliatus
TCTCTTAACCTTTATACATTAAATGTGTCTCGTCCAACCCCTCCTTTACTTTCCTGCCTAGTGGGACCTCTGCATTTGCTGCAAGTGGCTTCCTTCCAGGTCCTTGCCACTGCTCTTTCCCAGTCCCCACTATGTATAAAGTTCTCTTGCTCAGGAACCTTTGGTGTTTGTTGTTGTTTTGTTTGTTTTATGTTTTTTTTGCTAAAGTGTGAGTACCTATGGTCAAAAAATGTGATGTGTCCATCTGTATTTCCCTAGCACGCGATATGAGGCCTAGAAAATAGCTGTTCATTCAGTGTTTTTTGAATGAACGCATAGATGAAAAATAAATGATACATATGCTTTTCCCCTTGGTACATGG
>NW_012114911.1:10675-11558 GCF_000951035.1 Colobus angolensis palliatus
GCAGGAGAATTGCTTGAACCTGGAAGGCGGAGGTTTCAGTGAGCCGAGATCACGCCATTGCACTCCAGCCCAGGCAGCAGAGCGAAATTATGTCTCAAAAAAAAACATGTAGGCCAGATGTGCCTGCAATCCCAGCACTTTGGGAGGCCAAGGCAGGTGGATTGCTTGAGTTCAGGAGTTTGATACCAGCCTGGGTAACATGGTGAAACCTGTCTCTACAAAGAAATACAAAAAAATTAGCTGGGCATGGTGCTATACACCTGTAGTCCCAGCTACTTAGGAAGCTGAGATGGGAAGATTGCTTGAGCCTGGGATGTCAAGGCTGCAGTGAGCCGTGATTATACCACTGCACTCCAACTTGGTCAACAGAGTGAGACCCTGTCTCCAAAAAGAAAGAGAAAAAAAGAGAGAGATGTTGGGTTGTGATAAGCACTATGCAGAAAATAAACGGAAATGTGAGAGAGTAATGGGCAGGGCTGAGAAAGTATCAGCTCCAGGGAGTGGGATGTTTGAGCAACCTGAATGGCAAGAAGGAGCTATGTTCAAAGATCTAAAGGAAGGCCGTTCAGGGCAGGAGGACCAGCAAGGAGCTCCATTAGACTTTCAGAGGTACAAAAAATGGCCTCTGGGCTCCCTGAAATAACTTCTTGGACTCGCCCCCCCACCACTCCTCCCAAAACCCACCAATGGCAAGGGGTTATGAGGAGGGATGCATTGAACAGTATGATTTAAGCCCGCATTTGGTGAAAAGGCTGAAATATTTACTATCTGGCCCTTTATAGAAAAAAATTGTGCGAATCTGAGGGATCTAAGGTCCCTTTCAGCTTGGACAGTGCACACATGTGCAAGTGCAGGTGGGCAGGGCAGCTCGCCAGTGCAGGAA
>NW_012114912.1:0-16042 GCF_000951035.1 Colobus angolensis palliatus
CCACCCAGCACTTTCCCCAAAGAGTAGTAGCCAGAGTAACATGTTGATCTCTTCTGATCTCTTTTTTCCACTAGCAGCTGGAAAGTCTTTGCAAGGATTCCTGTTTCTGATCTGATTCCTATGTTTTGCTGGCTTCTGGTGATAGGGTGTTTTATCCTAAACTGAGCAGCTTGAACTGAAGAGCTAGAGAGGCTGTGTTGTGTTATAACAAAATAAGTACAGTAGTTCCCCCTTAACTATAGGAGATACATTCCAGTACCCCCAGTGGATGCATGGAATAATGGAGGCCCACACCTCCACACCCGACTAATTTTTAAATTTTGCGTAGAGACAAACTCTCTCTGTGTTGCTCAGTCTGGTCTTGAACTGCGGGGCTCAAGCAATCCTCCTGCCTTAGCCTCCCAAAGTGCTGGGATTATGGGCACCCCACTGCACCCAGCCCCCTGTCTCTTTTCGGTTGCCAGTTGAAGTCTGGAGGTGGCATGGGTCCCAGGAGGCCGGTGCCAGTGTTGGAAGCTTGGGAAGAGAGGAGGAGCAGCGTGGTTGGGGGGAAGATGGAGAGTGCTCACTCCTGGCACCTGCAGCCCCCGGGGGAATGGCAGCTACCCTTTAGCGTGGACTGTCCCCAGCCCACAGAAAGTCAGCTTGCAAATGTTCTAGCATATTCCTCCCTTCTCCACCACCAAAGCTCTTTGCTGTGGCTGAGAATTGTCGGGCTGTGAGGGGACAGGGACGGGTGGGAGAGCAGCACCTGGCACTGATGAGCACCGTGGCAACGGCAGCAGCAGAGATGCTTAGAGACCACTGTCTGTGCCACACTCTGTCCTGAGTGCCCACGTGTCTTAACGCGCTCAGTCCTCACCACAGTGGACAGGCTGGGTGCTGTTATGATCCCTGCTTTTCACACTAGAAAGTGGGGCACAGAAGGCTAAAAAACGTGGTGGCGTCAGGATTTAGATGAAGGCATTGAGTTTTGGACTCGTGCTCTCGCAGGCCAGTTAAGGGCAGCTGACTTGGGCGTATTCCACAGGGTTACCTCCATCCTGGGGGTCACCCCTTCCTGTCTTCAGACCCCTCCTCCATACTTCCCTCTCTTCACTCTGGAGTTGTCTCTGAAATGCTGGGAGAGGTGCATTGAGGTGAATTGGCATATTCCTTGAAATATTCCTGGCCTGTTTCTCAGGGGGTGGAGTCAGGAGGTAATTCTGAAGCACTGGGAGGAGAGCGTGGGTGCAGTGGGGCTTCCCAGGGGGCACTTAGGACACTGTGTGTTCAGGGACCTGGGGCTGTGCCTTGGGATCCAGAGAGTGCTGAGGACAGCCCTGCTTCTGGAAAAGGTGAGGAAGCCCTTCCCTTCCTTCTGATTCCCAAGTTGTGGAACCCAAGCAGATCCATTATAGCCCCAGCTAAACTCCTTTATGATGATTCTTTTAAGAGAAGGAGCTGGGCTGCAGGTGAAGGAAGGCAAGAGGAGAGAGAGCATTAGGACAAATAACCAATGCATGTGGGGCTTCAAACCTAGATGACAGGTTGATAGGTGCAGCAGACCACCATGGCACATGTATGCCTATGTAACAAACCCGCACATTCGGCACATGTATCCCGAAACTTAAAGTAAAATTTAAAAAAAAAAAAAAGAACAAGCCATCTGGGAATCCTAATCACTGTATATAATTGGAACATGAATTTATAGAACAGAACCTTTTACCCAGTTTGGCCATGACTAGTCAGAGTCATTTCCCTGAGAAAAAGGAAAAAGGAAATGTTTTAACTAGTGACATGGGCTTGGGTCAGTTTGTTTCTCAAAACCACCCTTGCAGGGGTAGGAAAAACAAACTTTCTGCTTTTGGTATTAAGCACCTTTAGACAGTGGGGTGTGTGGACAATTATGTAAGAAAGTCGTAACAGTGATCGCTTCGCCTTCCCGTGGCCAGACTGCGCACACTTCATTTCTCGTCTTCAGGTAGGCTCCTTTCGCCCCGTTTTACAGCAGGGAAACTGTTCCAGTGAGGTAAAGAGCCAGAAACCCAATAATTTGCAAAGCTAATGATTCCAAATCCCATGAGATAAATGTTGAGGGAGCAAAAGGAAGAGGAATGGGGCAGAAAAAGATAGTATGAGGCAGGGAAAAAATTCACAGGTGGCAGCTTGAACCGGCCCTCAGGGTGTAGTGAGCACTGTGCTAGGCCCTAGCAGAGGGTGGGGACACAAACAAGCACCTGGGCCTCAACCACCCTCAGGGGGCCAGGGAGCAGGGGGGATTCGTACTTTAGGAATGCTTTACACACTGACTTCTTTCAGCACATTTATTGAGCACCTGTTGTATGTAAGTGCTATATGGTAAGACAGCCTGCGTCTGCAAGAGGTTGATATTTCTAAGAGGTTAGATGCATTGTCAACCATGCAAGTGCAGTAATCTGGATTTAACTGGACATAGAGTGCTAAGCAAATTTATGCTAACTAGTAAAATATTCTTCTTCAAATGCACCTAAGACTGATAATTTCTAGAATTTACCTACTCCCTGTGGCTGCTGTTTATGGAGTGTTTGTGTTTTGCAAACAGGATCACTTTGCAACTCCTTTCTGAGGACCAGCCCTGCAGTTTGGCTGCAGGAAAGGCTAGGACCATTTCCCTTGCCTGCAGGTTGCCCTCCGGCCCGTCACTACTTTGGATCTGGTGCCCTCAATGTGCTTGTCCTTGCCCAGCTACTCATCGAGAGGTGTAGATGCCCCAAGTGGACCGGGCAGCCCTTCCTAGAGGAGTGTTTTGCGGGCTATGCCCTTTCCTAGGTGCTCTAGCAGTGGTGGGTGGGAGCAGTCCTGGGCATGGAGGTGCCTCTTCCATGCTTTGGGCGTTAGATTGTCCATGTTGCTTCTAGGGCTCCTTTCTAACCCTAGGACCATGGTACTATGTCTACCATGGCCTCAGAGCTGGTTGGAGCCTTGTAATAATGTCATCAGCCAGCACGGTAACAGGTCCTCCATTCCTCCACCTTCCTGAAGTGTTTCTTTGTCATGTGCTGTATTTGGAAGCTGATGTATTGTGGGAAAAAGCCTAATAGGACTTCTTACTACTGGATATATTGAGTGAGATATAGTTTTTGCTTGGGTTTTAACCTTTTATTTTCTAAGACTTTGGATCTGTTTGATCAGGTCCATTCAAATGGAAATTACTTATACCTTCTAGAAATGAGTTAAACACCTGACTTCTGCTCCCTGCTGTATTAACTGAGCTGACTTGCTAACATGAAGGACACTTTTTTTTTTGAGATGGAGTCTCACTGTGTCACCCAGGCTGGAGTGCAGTGGCTCAATCTCAGCTCACTGCAACCTCCACCTGCCAGGTTCAAGCAATTCTCCTGTCTCAACCTCCCAAGTAGCTGGGACTACAGGCACAAACCACCATGCCCGGCTAATGTTTTGTATTTTTAGTAGAGATGGGGTTTCACCATGTTAGCCAGGCTCGCCTCGAACTGTTGACGTCGTGATCTGCCTGCCTCAACCTACCAAAGTGCTGGGATTACAGGTGTGAGCCACCGTGCCTGGCCCTGAAGGACACTTTTACGTGCTGCTCATGACAAGTTCCATCTGTGCATGACCACCAGCCCAGGGGAAGGGTTCATGGCTTGAAGGTATCTCTTACCCTTCAAGCAAACTTGATGTATGGAAACATGGATTTACCTTCAAAATAAACTAGTGTGCATCTGTACTTCTTGGCTTGAAATTAAATTCTTCACAGTAAAGGAATTTTGCAACAGAATTCCTTCTGTAGGAATTTAAAAATTTACCATGCTATAGACAACATTTTAGGCAATCTGATATCCCGCCATTGGTGGGAATGACTGCCTGTCACTTTCACCTGTCTGCCACTCTTTGTCCGCCTATAGCACATACACACATGCAGGCTCAGAGGCACAGGTGCTCCTGGCTCTGCCTGCAGCCTCCCAGCCCGGTCATCTGGGACTGTTGGTGCGGCACTTGGATCTAAGTGCTGTCATGGGCTGTCAGTTGTAGCGCGTCCTGGCAGGGCCCGGCTGACCCAACCTCATGCTCATGCAGTATTCGTCTGCATGCCAGGAGCTGTCTGGACCATCTCTGCTTCGCTGCCCCACTCAGCTCCGTGTGCAGTTGCTTTCCTTTCTTGCTTGTCTCCAGGCCATTTTTGTAAGCTTTTATGAGGTCCAGATGCTTAGGCACAGGCAGTAGGCAGGAAAATCCAGCAGGACATATATAGATCGTTCCTAGTAGTAAAAGAGGTCAAGGGGTTTGGCTAAAAAGCTCACTTATATTGGGATATGGAAAAAGTGGAAGGGAACTGATTTCTCAGGAGTCCGCTTTATAATATGTGTCATGGCAGGTTTGCTTTCAATCCTCATGACAGTCTTACAAAGTTACCCATGTGAGGCCCACTTGAAAGATGAGGCACAGTGAGGTTAGATGACTTGCCTGAGACCTCTAACCTGGTAAATGGTGGAGCTGAATCAGAGTAAGACAGTGAAAATGCGTTGTGGTTAAGAGCTTGGACTCTGGAAGCAGACTGTGCTGTACTATACCAGTTACTAGAGTGTGTGACCGCGAGTGTGTTCCTTATCCTCCCGAGACTCAGTTTCCTCATCTGTGCAATGAAGGACGTAACAGTCCTACTCACCTCGTATGGTTGTAAGCACTTAGAATCCTCCCAGGCACGTGGTAAGCACGCAGCGAGTACCCCAAGCATCAGCTGGTACTGTCACTGACTGCTGCTCCTGAAACTTGGAACAGAATTCTGAGGCTTGGGGCTTCCTCTCCTCCAGAGACAGTCTTCAGGGGAGCATGCTGGGTCCACACTATCCAGTGAGTCAGCAGCACAGGTTTCTTTGCAGTGTTTGGATGGGTGAGAATGAACAGTACCACCTCCAAGAGGGAGTTCTTTCCTGTCTTGCTGGTCCTCTCCTCATCCCGCTTGCTCCTGCTCTCTAACTGCCTTTCTCATCAATATGAAAGCATCTGCCAAAGCCTGCTCTCTAGCTCACCCCTGATCCCTTGGGGCTGTGCATTTTTTTTTATTAGCAATTCTTTAAACTTCCTGAAATAACTTACTTATTAAAGTTGTATCCGTTGGTCCCTTCCTCCACGTGCTGTGTTGTCCTGGGCTTTAGGGCAGGGGCGGCTTCATGGAAGTGTACTATGACCTTGTCTCTGCTCATGACAAACCTGCCTGCTTCAGGAGAGCCAGGAGTAATATACACAACAGTCATGGGGAAGGAAAGGGACGAAATACCCAGGTGGCATAGACAGTGTGATTGGAGAAAACAAGCGTGCTGTTGCTTCTTAAAAATCTACTATATGCCAGGTGTCGGCTCAGAAGCTTTGTATGCGTTGTCAGCCCTGCAAGTTAGGGGGTACTGAGTCATTCCCTCTTTACAGATGAGGACCCAGAGACAGAAGCAACTTGTGCAGGGGCACTCAGCAGATGGGTGAGAGGAGCTGGGGGTTTGAACCTGTGACCGTGTTGACTTCCGTGGGCCTACGGAGGTGATGTAATTTGAACTGTGCCCAGGCCATGGTGGGATTGTTTAAGTGAGATGTGGGGGTGCTGCGGTGAGTGCAGGCTCAGGGCTGAGAGTCAGCAGCATGCATTCAGGGGCAGCGAGGAGGCCAGCCTGACCAGGCTGGGGTCGTGTTCAGCTCAGTGTTGGTTCTGTCTGTGTGATGGGAGATGAGTAAGGTGTGTTCCTTGCCCTCTGGGATCTTGCCGCAACTGGCAAGACAGACACACAAATAGATGATTTCAGTGCTGTGTGGTAAGAGCTATGATGAGGATAGGTATAGGGAACTGTGGGAGCAGAGCAGAGGGAGCCGGGAGCGTTTCCAGAGCCTTGCCCTGACTGCAAGGGCGAGGTAAGGTAGCGGCAGGCTTATTTGGAAGGCAGGAAGGGCTTCCTGAAAGGCAGAGAACAGCATGAGCAAAGGCATGGCCTTGAAGGCTTTTCTTGTTTATTCTCATGGTCGAATGGATGTCAGGGTACGTACAGTGTGGGCTTTATGGGCATCGGGGAATCTGTCAGGGGTTTGAACACAGAGTGATGGCATGGAAGTCGAGGTTTAGGTCAGTTAATCTTGTGGAGGTGGGAGAACTGAGTCAAGCAAGATCAGCTGGGGAGGAGTCAGCAAACTTTTTTTCTGTAAAAGGCCAGGAGGTAAATGTTTCAGGTTCCATGAGCTGGTTGGACTCCGTGGCTGCCCCCCTCTGCTGTTGTGTGAAGGCAGCCACAGAGAGCACAGAAGTGGATGACTGTGGCTGGATTCCAGTAATGCTTTTATTTGTGGCCTCTGAAATTTAAATTTTATGTTATTTTTTCATGTCACAAAATGCCTCCTTTTAATTTTTTTCACCAGGCCGAGCGCGGTGGCTCACGCCTGTAATCCCAGCACTTTGGGAGGACGAGGCAGGTGGATCACGAGGTCAAGAGTTCAAGACCAGCCTGGCCAAGATGGTGAAACCTGCGTCTCTACTAAAAATACAAGAAATTAGCCGGGCGCGGTGGCAGGTTCCTGTAATCCCAGCTACTCGGGAGGCTGAGGCCGGAGAACCGCTTGAACTCAGAGGGCAGAGCTTGCAGTGAGCCGAAATCACACCACTGCACTTCAGCCTGGGTGACAGAGAGACTCTGTCTCAAAAAACAGAACAAAACAGAAACGTTAGCACCATTCTTGGCCTGCAGGCTGGATCTGGCGCGTGGCTGGTGGTGTGCCCACCCCTGGGTCTGGCATGTAGGTGGTTCTGTGTCCACCCCTGGCAGGTGGGGATGATTCAGGTGTGTGTGACACGACAAGGAACTGGAACAGGATGTTGGCAGTGGATGTGGAGAGGAAGGGACCTGATGCCAGATACATTTTTGGGAAGAGGACACTGATTAAGTAGAAGGGATAAGGAAAGGGCAGCACCCCAGATAATGCTGGGCAGGTGCCTTCCCAGCCCCCGTTGGTAAAGCTGGCCTTGTTTTCCAAGTGTCAGCAGTATGACTTGGTTCTGAAGAAAAACCCAGAGATGGCAGATGCCGCAGACTTCCCTCAGCATCGTTAGCTGTCCCCATCGTCTCCCTGGGAGCGGTGCTGTGCCGGTTTCTCTGCTGCCTTGGCCTCAGATGTGCTGGGCAGCAGGTGCCCCCCGCTGTGACTGGGGCAGCATGCCCGCCTGGTTTTTGGGCCACAGGTAGTCACCTTTAGGGCAACTCTATTTTGATATAATTTTCTGTTTACAGAGAAGTTGCAGGAGGAGTACTAGGCACTCCCCATCTACTACCTGAATTTATTAGATTTGATCGTTTGACCCCCTTTGCTTTATCATTCTCCCAGTGTGTAGATGCATTTTTTTCCAGAGCAATTTGAAAGTTGAAGGCATTGTGCCTCTTTACCCTAATAATTCAGTGTGGGTTTATCAAGAATGAGGATATTCTTGTCCACATGACAGGATAGTGATCAGGAAAGTTCCCAGTGATAGTGCTGTTTCTGTCTTTGAAGCTAGCATCCCTCCGATTGCCCTTGCTCACAGAGTACCTGCCATAGGTAAATAGTGGCATGGCAACTGTTCCATACAGGTGGGAAGGTACCTGCCCGTCTCTGCATACACACGCCTGCAGCGGTTCCCCAGAACCCATGCTAAGGCCGCCCAGAGGGCAGCAGACCCAGCAGCGGCCTAAAGGGAGAGCAGGCCTAGGGCTCACAGATCACTTGTCTAGAGTGTCTGAGTTGCAGTGGGCGGGGACCGTGCTTTCCTACACAGAGCTCCTGCCAGTCCCTGCTGCCTCCATGAAGAAGGCCATCTCCTGAACAGAACAGCCGCTCAGTTAGAGTTTCAAACACCTTCGCTTTCACCTTTCCTCTCCTCCATTGCCTATCAGTCTATGGAAAATGATTCTTCTTGTTTCTTTTTCTTCTTTTTTCTTTTTTTTTTTTTTTTTCAAGACAGGGTCTTGCTCTCTCACGCAGGCCGGAGTGCAGTAGCATGATCATAACTCACTGCAGCCTGTAACTCCTGGGCTCAAGCAATCCTCGTTCCTCAGTCTCCTGAGTAGCTGGGACAACAGGCGTGCACCCCTATACCTGGCCAATTGTTCTTTTATTTTAGTAGAGATGGGGTCTTGCTGTGTTGCTCAGGCTGGCCTGGAACTCCTAGTCTCAATGATTCTCCTGCCTCAGCCTCCCAAAGCGTTGGAATTACAGATATGAGCCACCACGCCCAGTTGAAAATGATTCTTCCAGGATGGATTTTTTTGTATGCTTATTCTGGAAAATAAAACGGAATTAAATTGGTGTAATTTACTTTGGAAATAAATGGGAGGAAAGAGGTGTCCTACCATTTCTGATGCAGGGACAAAAAGGCATTTTCTTTGGCTACTTAAAAGACTGAAACTAGAACTAGAGAATTGTCTGATGCATATTCCTTAATTCCTTATGAGTAGCCTGCATAGTTCAAGCGGAACCATGGGAAAGATATCTGGGCATTTTGCGCGTGATGAGACAGGAGTAGAGGGATGCATTTTTCTCTGTGTGAAGTGGGTGACTCACTGCATTTAGCTAAATTCTCTGTGACTTAACTAAATGCTCAGTCTTTGCCTTAAGCCTACTTAGATGGGATCGGGACCCTGTACTGTTTGGTCATTACTTACCTTTTTTTTTTTTTTTTTTTTGAGACAGAGTCTCACTCTGTTGCCCAGGCTGGCGTTCAGTGGTACCATCTCAGCTCACTGCAACTTCTGCCTCCTGGGTTCAAGCGATTCTCTTGCCTTAGCCTCCCCAGTGGCTGGGACTACAGGCGTGTGCCACTACGCTTGGCTAATTTTTGTATTTTTAGTAGAGACGGAGTTTCACCGTCTTGGCCAGGCTGGTCTTGAACTCCTGACCTCAGGTGATCCACCTACCTTGGGCTCTCAAAGTGCTGGAATTACAGGCATGAGCCACTGCACCTGGCCAGGTCATTACTCACCTCTTAAGAGTCATTCTTGAAGCCGGGCACAGTGGCTCACGCCTGTAATCCCAGCACTTTGGGAGGCTGAGGGGGGTGGGTCACGAGATCAGGAGTTCAAGACCAGCCTGGCCAAGACGGTGAAACCCCATCTCTACTAAAAATACAAAAATTAGCCAGGCCATAGTGGTGGGTGCCTGTAACCCCAGCTACTCGGGAGGCTGAGGCAGAGAATTGTATGAACCTGGGAGGTAGAGGTTGCAGTGAGCCGAGATCGCGCCACTGCACTCCAGCCTGGACGACAGAGGGAGACTCCGTCCAAAAAAAAAAAAAAAGTGATTCTTGCGTCCCAACATGTCTGAGAGTCATGAGTCCTCAGTGACCTCATTCCCCAGGGCCTGGGGCTGGGCCTGAGAGAAGGCGGGTAGGTCATAAAGGAGGGTGAAGATGCGAGTGGCCTCTGCAGGCCCTGATCTCCCAGTCTAGATGAGAAAGCCTCGATTCTGCTGCTGCACAGTGAGCTCAGGTGAGTTACCTGATGGTTTTGCCATTTGTCAAGTAGGGTGGAATTGGCTGCCTACCAGTTTAAAGGGGCCTACTGGGAATAAAATTTGAATATAGAATTGGGCAGGCATGCTTTGAAAATAAATACAAGTGCCGTTTACTTATTGCTGTTTCCCCGCCGTAGGCAGAGGCTACTGCTCACCACTAGTGTAGGGGTATCAGAAGCTTCCCTGGCAGGACCTGCTCATCCTCCTGGACCTTGTAGTTTTGTGGAATCCACAAGGCAAGGCAGACACATCCAGCAAACATCAGCTTGAAAGTACCAGGGACAAGCAGAGGGAGTAGAGGTCACGGGCTCTGTTCTCAAGAGTTCACGATTCACTTTGGAAGTCAAGGTGAATACTAAAAGAGCAACACGGGCACCAGGGAGGCAGGGAATCAGACACGCAGCACGCGTGGGCATTCTGCTGCGCAAAAGGCAGGGTCTGTTCCCTCCCTCGCTGGACCTTCCTCCCATGCTCCAACCACGTCCTGCCTCAGGGCTGTGGGACAGGCTCCCCCTCCCTGAAACACTCTTTCCTGCAATATTGCTTGCGAAGTCCCTCAACCCTTCATGCCTTTGCTCAGATGTTACCTCCTCCGGGAATCCTCATGCCTCCCAGTATAAAATGTCAGTATGTCTCCTTCCCTCAGTGCTCCAGATTCCCTGTACTCTGCTTTGCTCTCCATTTTTCCGGAGCACTGACCGCTCTAGCATGCTGTGTTGCTCACTCATGCTTACTGAGAGGTGGCAGGGCCTGGGCTCTGGAGCCAGGCTGCCTGGGGTTGAGTTGTGGCTTTACCACTTGCTACTCACATGACTTTGGGTGGATTATTTAACCCCTTTGGCCTTGCTTTCCTCATTTGTATGAACAATACCTAACTCAGAATTTTTGTGAGGATCAAGTGAATTTGTATTTATAAAATTCATAGCATACCACCTGCCATGGAGTCAGTGCTGTATTATGTGTTTAATAAATATAGCTTTTATTGTCTGTCTCCTTCCACAAAAATGGAAGCTTCATGAAGTCAGAAACCCTGTTTGTTTTGTTCTCTGATGGATCCCTAAGCATTTTGAGCAGGACCTGGGGCAAAGCTGGCCATCTGTGCTCACCGAGTGAGTGACTGGGTCAGGGGAGGGTGTGGTCTGGGACAGTGCCAGGGAGCAGTGAGGTGTGGGTCAGTGCTGTGCACGGGTCTGCCCTGGGTCAGCTGGCTGAAGAGGCTGAAGTTGCTGTGTGCCAGTGTGTTTGTACACAGTCCGGGGGAGTGGGAGGGACAGTGCTGGGCTGGGACGGAGGGCCTGGCTACATTTGGAGAGTGCTGGGCCGGGTCCTACTGCAAGAGGAGAGAGAGTGTCTGGCTGTCAAGGACACAAGCCTACAGGGCCCAGTGTTTCCAAGTGCTCTTCCATCCACCTCCTATCCTGGCCTGAGCCTGCTTTGCTTGGGAGAGCAGAGGAGACCTTGTGCGTTTAGCGGGGAGGGCATGTCCAGAGGCCTTGGTGAGGCTGCCTACACTGGGGAGGAACCTGGGCCCAGGTGCTCCGGGCTGCGGCTGGAGCCGGTGGAGCGCAGCCAGCCAGGCTACACAGACCAGTCGCTGCCCACCAGCCCTCCCCTTCCTGCCAACGGCCATCCCTCTGCCACCTGGCATCTTGCACCCTCCTGCCATGGACAGCAACCAGCCCGGCAGTGCCCTGCTGTGCTAACCGGGACCAGGAGGCCCGGGCCATCCTCCCTGACCACCTCACAGGGTCAGGGGACTGCGTAAGAAATGGGTGCAGAAGCCAGTGCGGTGGCTATGCCTGTGGTCCCAGCTATGAGAAAGATCCACCTCCGGTGGCGTTCTCGGCCCAGGATGATGGAGGGTGTCCAGCACCCATAGGGGGCGTCAGCCTTGGAGTTCCCGGCGGCCACCGCAAGGCACAGTGCGACCCAGCAGGAGAAGGGGGACTTGGGACACTTTTACATGCAGTCCCTGTGACCTCCGTTCACCGCCAGGGATGGCTGCCAGTAAGGGGACCGACTCCCTGCATGACTCCCGGTCCACACCAGCACGGCCCATGCTCCAGAGGGGTGGGGACCTTTTCCAGAGGTGTGGAGTCCGGGGCGCCCTGCCAGGACCTCCTTGGCGGCACCAGCGGCTCCAGGGCTCGAGCAGTGGTAGATCCAGAAAACAGACCACGAAAGGAGTCGCAGAAACATGAATGTGACGCTTTTAATTCCATTTAATTTCACCACTCTGAAGAATGCAGGTCTTTCTAAATCATAAAATAAAGCCCAGAAGCCATCAAGTAAATAACCTGACCACATAAAGTTCAAACAGAATTTATGTTTGCATACTGCATGACTGAGTGGAATGACAACAAACGGGGGTAGGGGCGCATTTGTGCAAATATATTCGTGATGAGAACATCGTTCTCAGGCCAGCGTGGTGGCTCCCACCTGTAACCCTAGTGCTTTAGGAGGAGGCAGAAGGATTGCTTGAGGCCAGGAGTTTTAGACCAGCCTAGGCAACATACTGAGACCCCATCTCCATAAAAACACACATGAAAAACAACAAAATCGATTTTGCATTACTTACTAATCACAAAAAAAACGAAGAAGAAACCAGAGGCATTGAGAGGGGCCTAGTTAAATAAGTCCCAGTACACCCAAACAATGAAATACCATGAATTTGTGGGTTTTAAAAAATAAGGTAAATGTTGAGGATGAACTCGTCCATGAAATACACTTCACCTCGCTCATACAAACAGTAACTGAGAATGGGTCACTCACATGTTAAACATGAAACTATAAAACTTTAGGGGAGAAATTCTAAGAGAAAAAATGGAGCCCTAGAACTAGGTAGAGATTTGAGACTTGACACCAAAAGCATGACCCATCCAAGTATGGATACATCAGAATTCACCAACATTTAAAACCCAGGCTCTGGGAAACACTGGCTTAAGAGGATGAAATGAAAAAGTACAGACCAGGAGAGAAGACAGACATTCCTGGGAGATATTACGGGTTCAGTTCCAGGCTCCCACAATCAAAGCAAATAGGGAAACTCCGTTACCCAATGTTTTCATTTCCCAGTGCATATACACGTTATGTTTACACTATGGTGTAATCTATTAAGTATGCAATAGCATTATGTCTTAAAAACCATGCACATTCCTTAATTTAAAAATACTCTCTTGGGCAGGGTGTGGTGGCTCATGCCTGTAATCCCAGCACTTAGGGAGGCCAGGGCAGGCGGCTCTCTTGAACTCAGGAGGTCAAGACCCGCCTTGGCAGTGTGGCAAAACTCTGTCTCCACAAAAAAAATAAAATTAGCTGGGTGTGGTGGTACATGTCTGTAGTCCCAGCTACTAGGGAATATAAGATGGGAGGATCGCTTGAGCCTGAGACGTCGATGCTGCAGTGAACCATGTTTGTGCCACTGCTCTCCGGATTGAGTGACAGCACAAGACCCTGTCTCAAAAAAAAGAAAAAAGAATATTGGTTTGCTTAATTAATTGTGATATGATACAAAAAAAAAAAACTTTACTTTGCTAAAAAATGCTAAGGATTATCTGAGCCTTTAGAGACCCCTACATAATCTTTTTGATCTTTTTGCTGGTGGAATCACGCCGTGAAACTGATGGGCTGCTGACTGATGGGGATGGCGGTTGCTGAAGGATTGTGGGGAGAGGGGGTGCTGTGGCAATTTCTTAAACTAAGACAACAATGAAGTTTGCCACATCACTTGACTCTCTTTCACAAAAGATTGATCTGTACCTTTGTAATGCTGTAGAACTCCTTTCAAAATTGAAGTCAGTGCTCTCAGATCCTGGCGCGGCTTTATTAACTAAGTTTATGCACTATTCTAAATCCTTTGTTGTCATTTCAACAATGTTCGCAACATCTTCCCCAGGAGTAGATTCTATCTCAGAAAACCACTTTATTTGCTCATCCCTAGGAAACAACTCCTCATCTGTTCAAGTTTGATCATGAAATCACAGCAATTCAATACCATCTCCAGGCTCCACTTCTAAATCTCGTTCTCTTGCTAAATACCCCACATCTGCAGTGACTTTCTCCACTAAGTCCCGAACCCCTCAAAGTCATCCATGAGGGTTGGAATCCACTTCTTCCAAATTCCTGTTAATGTGGCTATTTGATTACAGATGTTCTTAATGGCATCTAGAAGGTGAATCCTTTTGAGAACGTTTTCATTTTACTTTGACCAGATCCATCAGAGGAATCACCATGTATTGTAGCTACAGCATTATGAAGTATATTTTTTAAATAACAAGGTTTGAAAGTCTTTGATCCATGGGCTGCCGAATGGATGTTGTCTTAGCAGGCATGAAAAAACACTCATCTCCTTGTACATCTCCAGCAGAACTCTTGGGTGACCAGGTGCATTGTCAGCGATCAGTAATCTTTTGAAAGGTATCCTTTTTTCTGAGCAGTGGGTCTCAGAGTGGGCTTACAGTAGTAAACCATGCTGTAAACAGATGTGCTGTCATCCAGGCTTTGTTGATTATTTGTAGAGCACAGGCAGAGTGGATCTGGCACAATTCTTAAGGGCCCTAGAATTTTGGGAATGGTGGATAAGAATTGGCTTCCATTTAAAGTCACCAGCTGCATTGACCCCTAACAAGAGAATCAGCCTGTCCTTTGAAGCCAGGCATTGACTTTCCTTCTCTAGCTAGGAAAGTCCTAGATTGCATCTTCTTCCAACAGAAGGCTGTTTTGTCTGCATTGAAAATCTGTTGTTCAGTGTCACCACTTCATCAGTGAACTCAGCTAGATCTTTTGGGTAATTTACTGCAGCTTCTACATTCGCACTTGCTGCTTCATCTTGTATTTTTATGTTACGGAGATGGTTTCCTTCCTTCATCTCATAAGCCGCCAACCTCTGCTAGCTTCAAACAGTTCTACAGCTTCCTCGCCTCTCTCAGCCTTCATAGAATTGAAGACAGTTAATGCTTTGTTCTGGATTAGGCTTTGTCTTAAGGGAACGTTGTGGCTGGTTTTATCTTCTAACCAGACCACTAAAACAAAACCTTTTCCCATATCAGAAATAAGCTGTTTCACTTTATCATTTGTGTGTTCACTGGAGTAGGACTTAATTTCCTTCAAGAACTTTTCCTTTGCATTCACGACTTGGCTAGCTGTTTAGTGCAAAAGGCCTAGATTTTGGCCTCTCTCAGCTCTCAACATGCCTTCCAGGCTAAGCTTAATTAGTTCTAGTTTTGGATTTGAAGTGAGGGATGCACATCTCTTCCTTTCACTTGAACACTCAAGAGGCCATTGTAGGGTTATTGATTGGCCTGGTTTCAATATTGTGTGTCAGAGAATAGGGAAGCCCAAGGAGAGAGAGAGACCTGAGGGAACAGCTAGTTGGTGGAGCATTCAGAGCACACACAATATTTATCCATTAGTTCACAGTCGTATAGGAGTGCAGTTCGTGGTACCCCAGAACAATGACAATAGTGATGTCAAAGATCATTGATCACAGATGATCATAATACATATCATAATAATGAAGAAGTTTGAAATGTGAGAATTACCAAAATGCGACAGAGACCCAGAGTGATCACATGCTGGTGGGACGATGGCGCCAGGTTTCCTTGATGCAGGATTACCATGGTCTTCAATTTGTGAAAAGCAGATTGTACAATACAGCAAAGTACAACAAAGCAAAGCATAATAAGATGAGGGCTGCTTGGATATTTAAATTTCAGGTCCAACCAAGTGCTAGTATCTAGAATGTACCAAGAACTCTGAAAATGCAACAGCATTTTTTGAAAATCCAAATACAAAATAGACAAAGGACACTAATAGGCATTTCACCAAGAGTATACAGATGTCAAGTAAGCACATGAAAAGATGGCCGCCGTCTCACGGGAAGGTGTCGTTATGAACCGAATGTATATATCCCCCAGATTAATATGTAAAAGTCCTAACCCCCTGTATGGCTGAACTTGAAGTAAGAAATAATTCATTAAGGTTGAATGAGGTCATAAGTTGGGGTCTTGATAAGACAGGATTTGTGTCCTTGTTAGAGGAGACCCCAAGGAGTTGGCTCCCATTCTCTCCACCTACACACCACATCCTCACCAACACTTGTAATTTCTGTTTTTGTTTTTGTTTTTAATAGTATTCATCCTAATGGGTGTGGTGTGGTGTCTCATTGCAGTTTTGGTTTGCATTTCCCTAATGATTCATATGATTCATGATGTTAAGCATCCTTTGAAGTGCTTGCTGGCCATTTGTATACCTTTAGAAAAATGTCTACTTAAGTACTTTGCTTTTTTTTTTTTTTTTATATTTGAGACAGTGTCTCACTCTGTCACCCAGGCTGGAGGGCAGTGCTGTGATCTCGGCTCACTGCAATATCCGCCTCCCAGATTCAAGTAATTCTCGTGCCTCAGCCTTCCAAGTAGCTGGGACTACAGTCATGCACCACCATGCCCTGCTAATTTTTGTGTTTTGTGTGGAGATGGGGTTTTGCCATGTTGACTAGGCTGGTCTTGAACTCCTGACCTCAAGTGATCCATCCTTCTCGGCCTCC
>NW_012114912.1:17197-18436 GCF_000951035.1 Colobus angolensis palliatus
CCCCTGGAGCTCTCCCTTTGCCGCCATGGGGCTCAGTTAAAGAAAAAAACTGATCCCAGCAGATGAGGGGAGGAACAGCCTGGATGGGGACAGAGATGGGCATGGGGGGATGTTGTCTCCCCTGATGCGCAGGCGGTGGCTGGGGGGGCATCAGGGGGGTGTGGATGAAAGCTCAGAGTCCAGCTTGTGGGTCCCAGCTCTAGACTTCCTGACTCCCAGGTTCCCCAAAAGGTCTGTAGTGTCCCAGGCACCCAGGCCCCGATCTCAGATGGAGGGGGCACAGTGTCTCCCACAAGTGGCTCGGCCCAGCCTCAGCTCCTCACACACACCCAGGGCCTCTGGAATGGGCAACTCGTGCATCCTCCACCTCCCTCAGCTCAAAACCAGGGCAGGTTCGAAATGCCTGCTCACCCTTCTTGACACCTGCTCAGCGGAGCCCCAGGTTGGGGGTGGGGGTTGGAGGTGAGGCAGCCTCTGGCCTCACTGGAGGGAGGTGGTGGGCTGAAGAAGCTGGCAAAGGACATGACCTACAGGGTGGGTTTGAGGTGGGGAGCGATTCAGGCAGATGCCTGTGTGGCCCTGCTGACCTAGCCCAGGCAGGGTGTGACAGGTCTGCCCAGCTCTGAGGGCACAGCTGTCTCCAGTCTCCAGCTCACTCCTGATCCCCAGGGATACGTGTCCAGAAAGCCTGGGAGCTTGGATCAGCTGGACACAGATGGCCTGTCCTTCCAGCACCCTTGCTAGGGCTTCCTAGGAACTGATTGGTGTAGACTCTGGGCAGCAGATGGCCAGGCTCTGCCCACAGGGTCCCTGGCTCCTCCCATGAGGTCACCCCATGGAACTGTGCCCCTATCAAGCCCTCCCTGCTAGCCCCTCACTAGCCATCAGCTGCTCCCCCTCTCTTGCCCGTTGGGCCCTGGGGGTGATGGCTCCGCGGTCGCCTGCCTAGAGAGTGCACCACTCCCCATGCTGCCCCCCACCTGGCTACACCCTGAAAAATGTACCTTACCAAACCCTCCCACATGCGCAGCCTGAGAAGTGGACTGTGCCTTGCTGGCAGCAGACTAACCAGCTGCCTAGCCCTGCTCAACTCTGCTTCTGCACCCCTATAACTCCCTGTCAGCGCTGGCCCACACCTAACCAACCAGCCAGCCAGTACCCAGAAGGGGGCCCAGCTTCCAGAGGGGAGGGCGCTGGCCAGGGTGCTGACCGAGGTGGCAGACACAGCCAACCAGCCCA
>NW_012114912.1:19466-20659 GCF_000951035.1 Colobus angolensis palliatus
ATCTTCAGCTGTAGTGGGCCGCTCTGGGTCACTGATAGTTGAAGTGACACCTGCGCAGTAAGCACAGAAGTGTCTCTCAAGGCCTCTCTGCAAGCACAGAGCAACCTGAGACTGGAGCCTGGTCCATCCCAGCACTGTCCTCAGACTGATGGCCAGTGCCACATGACTCGTCTGAGGATGTGATCCATCCCTGTGGTGAGAGCTCAGTTCCTAGTCCGGTGGCTGCTGTGTGCAGGGACCCTGGAGGAAGAATCTTGTTTGGGGGTCAGGCCTCAGCCTCCCACTGGCTCTGTGAGCTTTGCCTGAGGTTCCCCATCTATGCAATGGGTGACGACGTCTTGATGTGGCTATGAGAGGACCCGTTGAGCCACAGCAGGGGCTGAGATGGTGGCACTTGGCAGCCAGTACCCCCTGGGGAGGTGGCAGTGTGTGCACAGCCCACCCCTTCAGGAGGCTGGGGGCAGAGTGGCTGGGGGTGTCTGGGCCCCACCTCACCTTCTGTGTGGCTGAGAATGGCATGCACTCCACAATGCCCTGGTAAGCCTAGGCTGGGACAAGGGTGATAGGGATAAAGCAGGCCAAGGTGATGAGGGCCACAGAGCAGCAACCAGAGATATGTGGGCACACCAGGCAGAGGGCCCGGCCTGCCCAGCATGTCTCCGCCCCGCGAAGCTGCCTACCACTGGGCTGAGATGGGAGCACCACGGCTCTGGTAGGTCCTCACTTCCTCTGGACAAGGCAGATAAGCTACCAGTCTTGCACCCTGCTCATCTCCCTCAGGGCCACCTCCACGGCCAGGGTCAGGCAGAGAGCACAGGGCTGCCCAGTCACCAGGTCTCTGTTTCATATCAGCAGACCTGGGCTCTAAGGAGGGCCATCGAGGCCTCAGGCTGGCCCACTCCATCCTTGAGTCAGGGTTCTTCAGACTGACACAGGCTGGCCTGCAAGACGTTCATCTGCATGGTCCTCTCATGCAGGGTGGGCCTGGGGAGGACCCAGCCCATCTGAGCTGACTCCCAGCACTCGTCCAGGTACGGGGCAGCCTGGCAGTTGTCTGAAGACCCCGGGATGCACTTAGGAGCTCATCAGTGAGGCCCAGTGGGTGCCCCAAGCAGAAAGCAGAGAAGGGACACCTGCACCCCCTTGGGGTGTGTGCAGGGGCATCACTGGGTTCTCTGGCCCCATACCCCCCC
>NW_012114912.1:21794-22082 GCF_000951035.1 Colobus angolensis palliatus
CGTGGTGGGGGCCTGGGCTGGCAGTCAGGCCCTCGGATGGGGAAACAGGTTAGTGGGAGCCTAGAAGAGGCGGATGGGGCAGGTGGAACCATAGAGATTCCTGGTAGGACCCTGTCTGTGTGCACCCACAACTGGGAGCCACGGAGGGGAGCAGGGTGTCCTGGAAGGGGCTGGCATGGGACGTCCAGGCTTGGCGTCTGTCCCTTGGCCAGCATTGACCTAGGCCAGGTGGGCGTCTGCCCCCAGGAGTAGTGTGTACCGGGATGCCTGGAATTCCACCTTACAGAG
>NW_012114913.1:0-981 GCF_000951035.1 Colobus angolensis palliatus
CCATCTTGACCCTCCCAGTAATCATCTGTTTGGTCCTGAGTAAGTTAATATCTCTGAGCTTTTGCAGTTTCTAGATGGAAAATCGGGGCATTATCACTATTTATTTTAAAGATTGATATGAGGATTCCCTCAAGAAGCGGCTTAAATGAGATGATATCTGAAAAGCACATAGATTAAGTGTAGAAGCTATGATTATTTACACAGCAACATGATTTGGGTTTCCCATCTGCACTGTGGCCTTTAGATGTTGAGGAAGGTGGCCATCTTGCAATTTCAAAGTGACATCAGCCTTCCCAAGAGGAGACGGGCCATTGCATTGGTCGACTCACAGTTCCAGAGGCTGAAGGTCAGGGATCGGGCTGCCAGCATGGTGGCTGTTTGTTTGTTTGTGACGGAGTCTTGCTCTGTCACCCAGGCTGGAGTGCAATGGTATAATCTTGGCTCACTGAAACCTCTGCCTCCCGGGGTTCAAGCGATTCTCCTGCCTCAGGCTCCTGAGTAGCTAGGATTATAGGCACACGCCACTGCGCCCAGCTAATTTTTGCATTTTTAGTAGAGATGGGATTTCACCATGTTGTCCAGGCAGGTCTTGAACTCCTGACCTCAGGTGATCCACCCACCTCGGCCTCCCAAAGTGTTGGATTACAGGCAAAATTCACCGCGCCCAGCCGGTAGGTGTCTAATAAGGCCTCTCTTCCTGGCTTCTGGATCACTGCCAAATCGCTGTGTGCTTCCATGGCCCCTTTGTGCAGGTGAGTGATGGGGGGAGTTCACCAGGGTCTCTTCTTCTTCTTCTTTTATTTTTTTAGAGATGGAGTCTTGCTCTGTCGCCCAGGCTGGAGTGCAGTGGCGCGAGCCGGGTTCACTGCAAGCTCTGTCTCCGGGGTTCACGCTATTCTCCTGTCTCAGCCTCCCAAGTAACTGGGACTACAGGCGCCCACCACCGCGCCTGGCTAATTTTTGTATTTTTAGTAGAGATGG
>NW_012114913.1:7051-8858 GCF_000951035.1 Colobus angolensis palliatus
GATGAAGGAACCAATGAATGAATCTGACCAGACTGAAAAGGTCAAGGCAGGAACAGGAAGGCCATCTAAAAAGCTAACAAAATATATTGGTTGTTTTGAGACAGTCTCACTCTGTTGCTCAGGCTGGAGTGCAGTGGCCCAATCTCGGCTCACTGCAACTCCACCTCCCAGATTCAAGCAATTCTCCTGCCTCAGCCTCCCGAGTAGCTGGGATTACAGACACCCGCCACCAGGCCTGGTTAATTTTTGTATTTTTAGTAGAGATGCGGTTTCACCATGTTGGTCAGGCTGGTCTCAAACTCCTGACCTCGTGATCCACCCACCTCGGCCTCCCAAAGTGCTGGGATTACAGGCGTGAGCCACCGCGCCTGGCCAGTATGTTGGTGTTTCTAATTCTCCTTGATCCCCAAAGAAACTTTCCGGAAGAAAACATCACCTTAACGAGTAGTTAGAGATGATCAAGAGGGAGAAGCCTCTTAAACGTGCTCGGTGCTTCTCTGAAGAACTTATGGGAAAGCAAAGAAGAAATAGAAAAGAGATTTACTGAGTCTCAAAGGCTCCCATTACAATTAAATGCGGTGAGAAAAGTGGGTTTCCACATTTATTTGTCTTTCTCAGAGTAACTATGTGTCAGTCTTTTCTAAGAGCCTATTAATTCTGTAATTTAGTGCGGCGAGAGCAGAGAGATCGACGGAGTCAGCGTGGGGTGTTTTTTCCTCTCCTCATTGACTAGCTGTCATCTGGCATGAATGTTAGGGTGGCTTTCTTCTTGAACACCCTAAATATCCCCAAATTAAAAAGTTTTTACAGTCAGTTTAATAATAAAAAATAAACTGCTTGCACGTCAGTTAGCAGAAATGGGGTCCATGACACTGTATGTTATGATTTTAATTACAGCTAAACATAACCAGGCTGGCTGGAAGGGCGCTGCGGAAGCCAAGCCCTGAACAGAGAGATGACTCAAGTGGCTCTACTGTGTGTTGGGAGCTGCTTTCAAATAAAAAAGTGATTTATTAACGTGGCCCCCAAACCCGCTGAGCGATGCAAGCGTGTACGTTTAATAAATGGCCGGGTTTGCCACGCACCAGCTATCTCCCCTGTCAAAGGCATCGCTGCAGACGCTGTCTTGCCCTGTGTTTAATTAGGACCTCCAGCAGGACAGGCTTCTTTCCAGAAGGGGTGCTCAGAAGCCCGGGGCCTTCCCTAGGCACTGGCTGCCGGCAGGCGGGGTTTCTGTGACACAGCGGGATCTGAAAGCAGGTAAGACTCATGGAACGTGGATAGTCGTTTTCCCACTTGCCGAGGTCTCTCCTGTGCCCTAATCCCATTCTCCCCACAATAACTCGAGTGCAGCACAGATCCAGTGAGGGGGAAACAGCACATGTTTGCAGAGAAACACAGCCAGCTCTGCGTCCACCACTGTCTTTCTGGACATTCAAGATTCCTTTTCATGTAAGGGGTGAGATAAGAATCTAGAATGTATTTCATTCTAAACAGGTAACAAATGGCCCTACATCTTTTTTGAATGCCTTGATTCACATTACCTCCTTTATTATAGAGAAAATTTCCTTACAAACTTGAGTCTGTTCCTCATTTCTGTGTTCTGTTTCACGGACTCATTGGTCCATTTATGTGACAATGTGTATTCATTATTTTTGCAGTTTTGTAATTACTTTTGTAACTTTATAGTACAATGATAAAGAGCCAATGTTATGGCACTTGCATGCATTAAAAAATTTGGTGAGGCCGGGCACGGTGGCTTAAACCTTTAATCCCAGCACTTTGGGAGGCCAAGGCGGGCAGATCA
>NW_012114913.1:10893-11194 GCF_000951035.1 Colobus angolensis palliatus
CCGGGAATTTCACAGAATGTAGGTAAGACGTGAGACGATGGATCTAAAAATTCTACCAGGTGCTGAGCAGGATAACTAAAAGATCCAGGCCGGGCACGGTGGCTCACGCCTGTAATCCCAGCACTTTGGGAGGCCAAGGCGGGTGGATCACCTGAGGTTGGGAGTTCAAGACCAGCCTGACCAACAAGGAGAAATCCCATCTCTACTAAAAATACAAAATTAACCAGGTGTGGTGACACATGCCTGTAACCCCAGCTACTAGGGAGGCTGAGGCAGGAGAATCGCTTGAACCCAGGAGGCA
>NW_012114913.1:11783-12424 GCF_000951035.1 Colobus angolensis palliatus
CCCGGCCCAAATCTGGAATGTTCTAATGAGCATCACTTTTGAGCCTAATGTCGACATTAAAAAAGTTTCAGATTTTGGAGCAGTTTGGATTTCAGGTTTTCAGATAAGGGATACTAAACCCGTAGCACCTCTCTCACAAGGTTGCTAGAAGGATTAAATGACTTAATCCATATGAAGGCCTTAGAACAATCCTGCCACAGGTAAGAGATTCAGAAATGTTAGCTTTTATTAACTGCATGTATTATTCTTGTTATGGTCAAATTCCTCCTAAGCAACACTGGAAGTAGGAAGACAATGAGGCTTTGTGCAGTCCATGTCTGTTGATAAGGGTGGTCTTCATGGACCAGGAGGGGGACACAATAGGGTCTGTATGTGTGGCTCACCCACCACTTATCACGGAATTTTCACTCAACACCTTATTTAATCTTTGCAATACCTTGAGATGAGTCAGAGTATCGTCATCATTCAGAAGAGAAAACTGAGACACTAAGGAGCTAAAGGGTTTACTCAAGGTCCCTTTGCCGGAAAATAGTGGAGATAAGGCCAGGCACGGTGGCTCAAGCCTGTAATCCCAGCACTTTGGGAGGCTGAGATGGGCGGATCACGAGGTCAGGAGATCGAGACCATCCTGGCTAACACGG
>NW_012114914.1:0-512 GCF_000951035.1 Colobus angolensis palliatus
AATTCTCAAATTGGGATATTCAGAATCACAAAAACATTTTGGAATAGATGCAGTGTTATCATTTAATAAGAACAATAAGTCAGACATAGTGCTAACCTTCTTATCTTTATTTCTTATCATACTATATATGTAATAATCAAAGAAAGTGAGATACTGCTAAGAAGTTCAGAATCAAATGTGTCTGAATTTCAATAATATATGCTCTTTATGTATGAAATAGCTAGTCTAATCTTGTTTTGTGACATAAATATTCTCATATTTTTAATTTTTAGTACCCATATTCTTGAATTACACAAATATTGGAAGATCAATAGTGTATATGTAGGGAAATAGAGCTTAAGGCTATTAAGAAATCACCAAAGGCTCCGTAAAAGACAGGATCTTTTACTTCAAGTTTGGGTACAGCACTGGTGGCTCAAGAGGTATTTTTGTTATGCTATTGCAATTATTTGGATAACTCTTATCTTAGTTTAAACTATTTTTATGCCCAAACTAACAAAAATGATTTCTCA
>NW_012114914.1:5692-7727 GCF_000951035.1 Colobus angolensis palliatus
CCAGGTGTGGTGGGGTGTGCATGTAATCCCAGCTTACTCAGGAGGCTGAGGCAGGAGAATCGCTTGAACCTGGGAGGCGGAGGTTGCAGTGAGCCCTGGGCAACAGAGTGAGACTCCATCTAAAAAAAAAAAAAAAAAAAAAAAAAGAGGGACTTCTAAAGTATGCAATTGATTAATAAGAAGCCCTAGATTTGACATACTAATGATCTTTGGTAATTTAACAGTAGTGATTTTTATGGAGAGGAGACATTTGCCCTGTCAGGATAAGTTAATTAGAAAATAAATCATGAGAATGTGCAGACACTGAGTGTACATAGTTTGCAGGGCAGGTTTTCCTGTGAAGCATAGGGGGAACTATGGAGATAGTATGAGGGGAAGAAAGGTGGGCAGTGCATACTTCCCTGAAAGATAAGCATAATAGAACTATATTGATAGGCATGATAAATAAAAGGAGAAAATCTCAGAAGCAAAGTCTTGAGAGTACTAAAAAAGTACACCAAGTAATCAGGGTCACCACTTTTAGTTTATCAAGAAGGAAGACCATGATGATGAAAGCATGAGGCTAGCGTGATTTGGCAGATAGGAAATGTGTCAGTTCTTATCTAATAGCTTTCAGGTTTGGGATGAAATTTGAAAAGTTTGCCATTTTATTAGAGTAAGGCAGTCAAGAAAGTACTTACTGAAGGTCTGAGGTGAATGAAAAAATATATTAGTTATTTGGGACAGTGTGAAGTGCTAAAATGTTTCCAGGTGGTGATTGTACCCATTTGATCTCTTTCGACAGGAATTCAGTGTAACACCCGTCAGCTCTTTTTTAATTTTGATTTTTCCCTGGGAAGTTAAACTGCTGGGACAATATCTAGATGGGTATGGGAGATGACCAGTCTGACATGAACTCTTCCACTTTCAAAGAACTGACTTGACTGAAGAGGACAAATCTAGGACCTAGCATTTAGGTGAGATATCATATATTAAAATGAATAATTAAATAAATATGATGCACATAGTTTATTAAATGAAACTCTCATAATTGCAACAAATATGGAGAGAGAAATGATAGGATGAATGTGAAATAAAAAATAACTTTCATGAAAATAAGTAAAACAAGAATATCTATGCAATGAAAGAATCAATTTGAAACTTTCAGCCTGATTCAAACTTATCTTTATACAGAAACAAGGAACAAATTATATCGGAAAAAAAAATATTGGCTACAATTTGGTTTTTGTGTGTGCTTTCACATTTGAATTTAACAACATAAAAATAAATGAAGCAGAAATATTTCAAAGCCAAAGATAACATTTTCATCAAATTTATCAATGTAAATGGCCAAAATTAGGTTCTTCTGAGAGTTTATTTTATTCAGTTTTGTTTTTGTGGTTCACTTTTCTGATAGTTTTCATTGATGCAATGAAAATGATGAAACATAATTTTGAAATTGTTCTCCTATTAAGATATGGTCATCTGTGGACCTTTTTATTTAAAGTGTTAGAATTTTTAAAGTCATATTAAAGAATTAGTTTACTGTGAACTTAGGAAAATATTTTGTTTTAAGAAGTAACATATAATAAAGTATAGATGGCACTTTAAAGTAATAATTTAATTTTTATGTGAGCAGTGAAGTCAGGTTTCATATCTCAGCTGGCAGGAGAAATAATAATTGAATATCAAAAAAATATAAAATATTATTAAAGCCAGAAAATTTGGGGTGAATGAAGATGGATCAAGCACTATCCAAAAGTAGGAAGCAGCATAAAATTCATAAACTCATTGGTTAGGAACTTGGTCTGTAGTGAACAGCTGATCTGTTATTTTCCTGTGTGATTGCTTTGCAATTTAGTTTCAGGAGGAGCATGTTCACTGAACACTAAATTTGAACTCAGTAACTGATGGTCAGTTTGAAAACTTTGACCCCTGAGCATTTTTTTCCTTACCTAGCTCAATAAATATCACACATAACAGGTTCCTAAGATATACAATATGGGTAAAGTAATTATTAAAATATGTAATATATGGTAGATATTCGGTAAATTTA
>NW_012114914.1:12352-12667 GCF_000951035.1 Colobus angolensis palliatus
TCTAAAAAAAAAAAAACAAACAACAACCATGAATGTAGCCAATTAATATATTATTAACGAATATATATAAATAATATATTAATAATCGAATTATTTAGAATTCATTAAAATGAAAATTAGGAACTTCTTCTTGTTGTTGTTGTTTTGTCTATTCAGCAGAAAGTGATAGGGCCCAATATTGATAAGGATGTGAGACAATGAACACGATCAGACAATGGTAGAGAAAGATTAAAATGTACAGATTATGTAGCAGGCAATATGATTCTATTTGTCAAATCTTTATTAAAGTATCTGCCCTATGACCTAAATATTTAG
>NW_012114914.1:17692-18037 GCF_000951035.1 Colobus angolensis palliatus
ACTGAACACTGCCTGTGATATGCAGAATTGTTAGCACAAATCTTTCAGTTATGAGTGGAGTCCACTCAACCCTAAAGGAAATCTGTTACTGACTCAATGCTAAATATTTCATAAGAATCACATGAGATGCTGTGAGCAGCTTAAATGTAGTATAAGTTACATGAAATTCAATTTACCATTCTTATTCAAGTTTATATTTAAAGAGAGTTTCAAATGTATACATTTATTTAACACTACTAAAATTACATAGATAACCCAAAAAATTATGTATCCATACCACAATTATACTGGTTTAGCACACTAACATTAACATACACACACACAGAGCACACTTTTGTAGCGATA
>NW_012114915.1:0-889 GCF_000951035.1 Colobus angolensis palliatus
CACCACCATATCTGGCTAATTATTTTATTTTGTGTAGAGATAGGGTCTCACTATATTGACCAGGCTGGTCTGGAACTCCTTGACTTAAATGATCCTCTCACCTCAGCCTCCCAGAAATTCTTTATATATTCTGAATGTTAATCCATTTTCAGATATATGGTTTACAAATAGTTTCTTTCATTCCATGGGTTGTCTTGTCACATTTTTTATAGCGTCCTTTGATGCACAAAAATTTTTAATTTTGATGAAGTCCAGTTTATTTTTATTTTCTGTTTTGTTGCCTATGCTTTCAGCATCCAACGATATCCAAGAAATAACTGGCAAATCCAATATCACGAAGATTTCCTCTATGTGTTCTTCTAAGAGTTTTATATTTTTAGCTTTTCTATTAGAGCTTTGATCTATTTTATTTTTGTGTATAGTGTAAGACAAAGGTCCAACTTCATTCTTTTGCATGCAGATACCCAGTTTTCCCAGAAACCACTGTTTGAAAAAACTGTCCTTTTTCCATTTCTCCAAAGAAGGTACACAGCCAGCCAGCATGCGAACAGATGCTCAGCATCATTAGCCATCCAGGGAATGTAAATGAAAATCACGGTGAGATTCACTTCACACCCACCAGGGTGACTGTAATCAGAAAGACAGATGATGATGATGACTGTTGGTGAGGACATGGAGAAACTGGCACCCACATACACCGCTGGTGGGAATGGAAAAGGGGGCACCTGCCCTGGAAAAGTTTGACAGTTCCCTCAAGAGAGTAAGTGTAGAGCTACCATATGACCCAATAATTCTACCCCTAGAGATAAAATGTTTCTCTTTTTTTTATTTTTGAGACAAAAGAAATAAAAACCAGGCTGGGCGCAGTGGCTCATGCATATAATCCCAG
>NW_012114915.1:5039-5466 GCF_000951035.1 Colobus angolensis palliatus
AGTGAAACTCCATCTAAAAAAAAAGACAAGATATACTATGATTTGAGTTGAGAGGTGCCTGTTCGGGCACAGCGTTATGTACTCAGCCCTGGCTATGTGTGTTCAAGGAGGGCTGCCTGGAGGAGGTGCTAACCAAACTCTCCTGTGTAGGATGAATTAGCTTGACAAAGTGGACGGTGGTGGGGAGGTGTTCACACAGGGGGAACAGCATGTGCTAGGGCTGGTCGTGAGAGAGTGCTGTGGGGGACCTTTCCTGGCTGCCTCTCTGGCCTTTATCCCTTATTTTTTATTTATTTATTTTTTGAGACAGAGTCTCACTCTGTCACCTAGGCTAGAGTGCAATGGTGTGATCTCAGCTCACTGCAACCTCTGCCTCCTAGGTTCAAGTGATTCTTGTGCCTCAGCCTCCTGAGTAGCTGGGATTACA
>NW_012114915.1:10646-11899 GCF_000951035.1 Colobus angolensis palliatus
AAAAAAAAAAAAAAAAAAAAAGAGTCTGGGCGCGGTGGCTCACGCCTGTAATCCCAACCCTTGCCCTTTGGGAGGCCAAGGCGGGCGGATCACAAGGTAAAGAGATTGAGACCAGGCTGGCCAACATGGTGAAACCCCTTCTCTACTAAAAATACAAAAAGTTAGCCGGGTGTGGTGGCACACGCCTGTAGTCCCAGCTACTCAGGAGGCTGAGGCAGAAGAATCACTTGAACCTGGGAGGCAGAGGTTGCAGTGAGCCAAGATTGTGCCACTGTACTCCAGCCTGGGTGACAGAGAGTGAGACTCAGTCTCAAATGAAAAAAAAAGAAAAGGAATTCTAGGGGAACACAAATATTCAGTCCATCAGAGCATATTTCCTTCCAGTGGAGCAGGGCTGAGGACCACGAGGAGCAGGAGAAGCTGGGTGGTCAGGAGCTAGACAAAGGCCAACCTCCGTGGACTGCCCCGCATTTTTGCCTCTTCTTCCACTTCCTGCCCCCGACCTGGAACCCAGCTCTGGGCAAAGGCAATTGGGTATTACTGTTGTTGCTGGACAGGAATGAGGGCTGAGGAGCTGCTCCACTCCCCTGTCTCCATATTTCACCTGTTGGGAGAACAGGAGGAGGGGCTAGGTCACTAAGTTGGGTGCATTTCAGAGCCCAGGGAGCAGATACCATTGTTTTGCAAATGAAGCCCAGGGAGGTAGGGGGCTGTCCCAGACCTCCTGCCTTGCCGCAAGTCCTATAAAGTGTTCCAGAGCTTCACCTAGGCCTCTCAACTCAGCCCTGTGCCCTCACCTGAGGGGCTTTTCCTACATCTTTTTTTTTTTTTTTGGAGACAGGGTCTCACTCTGTTGCCCAGGCTGGAGTGCAGTGGCGTGATCTCGGCTCACTGCAACCCCTCCTCCCAGGTTCAAGTGATTCTCCTGCCTCAGTCTCCTGAGTAGCTGGGATTACAGGCACCACTATGCCTTATTTTTTTATTTTTTATTTTTTTTGAGACAGAATCTCGCTCTGTTACCAAGTTGGAGTGTGGTGGTGTGATCTCGGCTCACTGCAACCTCTGCCTCCTGGATTCAAGCGATTCCTCTGCCTCAGCCTCCCGAGTAGCTGGGACTACAGACACATGCCAACATGCCTGACTAATTTTTTTTTGTATTTTAGTAGAGACGGGGTTTTACCATGTTGATCTCCTGACCTCGTGATCACCCGCCTTGGCCTCCCAAAGTACTGGGATTACAGGCATGAGCCACC
>NW_012114915.1:19109-20334 GCF_000951035.1 Colobus angolensis palliatus
CCTCGGCCTCCTGCGTAGCTGGGATTACAGGTGCCCGCCACCATCTGTATGTTTAGTAGAGATGGGATTTCCCCATGTTGGTCAGGCTGGAACTTAGAACTGTTATAGCACACAGCATCTCAGCTGGAAGGAACCTTGAAGCCCCTCATTGTACAGACAGGGAAACTGAGGCCCAGAGAGGGAGAGCGATTGTCTCAGTGTGCACCAGAGGTTCGTGGGCTTGGAGCCCAGACAGTCGCCTGGGCATTATTGGATTCCATGTGTGGCTGACCTTGAGGATGGACTTCATGTCATTGCCAAAGGGCGGCTAGGGGTAGGGGACCTAAGAGGCCACGTCCACCCATTCAGCAGTGTTGTTGTGGCTTCACTCTCAGTTGGGCATGGGGCAGGCAGCAGTGACAGGACACACACAGCCCTGCCCTCATGGGGTGGGGCTCCTGGATTGGCCGACATACAACTCATGTATGGGGCCTGAGACCTTGGGAGAGCTGGGCCAGGACCTGTCCCTTGGATTGGTCTCAGGGAGTCCATGTCTCAGCCCTGGCTTGGGAAACCAGCAGGTGTCACCCTAATGAGCAGTGCTGGGATAGACCAGATGGCGGGGAGCTCCCTGGCACCAGAGTGCAGAGGGGCTGCGGTGCCTGGCTCCTTCTCCCAGCTCATGGTCTGAGCGTCTCTGAGCTCGGCCCTGGGAGAGCCTGCTGCTTGGAGGCTCAACTATGAACCTGGTCAAACCATCCACCCCACACCGGGAGAAGCAAAGCCCCGGGTCACCTTTTCCCATCTGAAACATGAGCACATTGGACCTGGTGGTCTTTGAAGTGTCCCTCACAGCTTTGAAGGTTCTCAAATCCTGTCACAGATGGTATTTGGGGTGTCTGCCCAGCACACCCTTTCCTGAGGGTAGACCTCTGGAGCCATAGTGACATGATCCAACCCTCGTTGGCCACAGCTGATTAGACTGTGCCAAACACCTGGCTCATGTGGGCCATTCAGATCCTCCCTCCCAGGCCGGGCGCGGTGGCTCAAGCCTGTAATCCCAGCACTTTGGGAGGCCGAGATGGGCGGATCACAAGGTCCGGAGATCAAGACCATCCTGGCTAACTCGGTGAAACCTCGTCTCTACTAAAAAAAAATACAAAAAACTAGCCGGGCGAGGTGGCGGGCGCCTGTAGTCCCAGCTACTCGGGAGGCTGAGGCAGAAGAATGGCATAAACCCGGGAGG
>NW_012114916.1:0-952 GCF_000951035.1 Colobus angolensis palliatus
TGGCATATTTCAGAGGATATTGAAACATATGGTAACCAAGGAAATATTCTCATATAAAAACTAGAAAGAAGCCCTCTGAGAAACTGCTTTATGATGTGTTAATTCATTGCACAGAAGTACACAATTTCTTTCATGGATCAGTTTGGTAGCATTGTTTTTGGGGAATCTGAGAAGGGATATTGTGGATAGCCATGAAGCCTATGTGACTAAGGGAATATCCGCAGATAAAAACTAGAAAGAAGCTTTCTGAAGAAGTTCTTTGGAATGTGTGATTTCATCTCACAGAGGTACACCTTTCTTTTCATGGAGCAGCTTGCACACACTGTTTTCGTGGAATCTGCAAAGGGATATTTGGGAGCACATTGAGGCCTATGGTGACTAAGGAAATATCCTCAGATAAAAACTAGAGAGAAGTTTTCAGAGAAACTGCTTTGTGATGGATGAATTCATCTCACGGAGCTATATCATGCTTTTCTTTTAGCATTTTGATAACACTGTTTTCATGAATTCTGCCATAGGATATTTGGGAGTGCAATGAAGAATATGGTGACAAAGGAAATATCCTCATAGTAAAACCAAAAAGAACCTTTCCGAGAAACTGTTTGGTGATCTGATAATTTATCTCACAGAGTTACCCGATTATTTTCATGAATCAGTTTGGTAGCACTGTTATTGAGGAACTTAAGAAGGGATATTTTGGATCTCATTGAAGCCTGTGGTGACTAAGGAAATATCCTCAGGGAAGAACTAGAAAGGAGCTTTCTGAGAAAATTCTTTGTGATATGTGAATTCATCTCAAAGAGTTAACCTTTCTTTTCAAGGAGCAGTTTGCAAACACTGTTTTCATGGAATATGTAAAAGGATATTTGGGAGCGCATTGAGGACTATGGTGAAAAAGGAAATATCATCAGATAAAAACTAGAAAGAAACTTTCTGAGAAACTGCTTTGTGA
>NW_012114916.1:1047-1405 GCF_000951035.1 Colobus angolensis palliatus
GATAACACTGTTTTTGTGGAATCTGCAGTAGGATATTTGGGAGTGCATTGAAGCCTATGGTTGCAATTAAATATCCTCAGAAGAAAACTAGAAAGAAGCTTTCTAAGAAACTACTGTTTGGTGTGTGTAGTCATCTCAGAGCGTTACACTGTTCTGTTCATTGTTCAGTTTGCTAACACTGTTTGCTTGGAATCTGTAATGGGATATTTTGGAGTGCATTGAAGTTTACGGTGACAAAGGAAATGTCTTGAGACAAGAACTAGAAAGAAGCTTTCTGTTCCATGAGAACAGTGTTAGCAAACTGTTCCATGAAAAGTACAGTATAACTCTGTGAGATGAATTCAGACATCACAAAGAA
>NW_012114916.1:1455-1795 GCF_000951035.1 Colobus angolensis palliatus
ATTTACTTTGTCAACATAGGCTTCAATGAGATCCAAAATATTCTTTCTCAGATTCCCTAACAACATTGCTAACAGACTGATCCACGAAAATAATCCTGTAGCTCTGTGAGATGAATTAAGACATCATGAAGTTGTTTCTAAGAAAGCTTACTTCTTGTTTTTATATGAGGATATTTCCTTTTTCAATGTAAGCTTCAATGCACTCTGAAATATACCATTGCAGGTTCCAAGAAAACAGTGTCAGCAAGCTGCTCAATGAAAAGAACTGGGTAATGCTGTGGGATGAATTCACACACCAAAAAGCAGTTTCTAAGAAAGCTTTTTTCTAGTTTTTTTCTGA
>NW_012114916.1:2275-3971 GCF_000951035.1 Colobus angolensis palliatus
ATTTACTTTGTCAACATAGGCTTCAATGAGATCCAAAATATTCTTTCTCAGATTCCCTAACAACATTGCTAACAGACTGATCCACGAAAATAATCGTGTAGCTCTGTGAGATGAATTAAGACATCACGAAGTTGTTTCTAAGAAAGCTTACTTCTTGTTTTTATATGAGGATATTTCCTTTTTCAATGTAAGCTTCAATGCACTCTGAAATACACCATTGCAGGTTCCAAGAAAACAGTGTCAGCAAGCTGCTCAATGAAAAGAACAGTGTCACTGTGGGAGATGAATTCACAAATCACAAAGCAGTTTCTCAGAAAGCTTCTTTCTACTTTTTATCTGACAATATTACCTTTATCACTATAGGCCTCAAAACACTCCCAAAAATCCCTTTTCAGATTCCAAGAAAACACTGTTAGCACACTTCTCCATGAAAAGAAAGGTGTAACTCTGTGAGATGAATTCACACATCACAAAGAACTTTCTCAGAAAGCTTCTTTATAGTTTTTTTACTGAGGGTATTTCCTCTGTCACCATAGGCTTCTATGCAATCCAAAATATACCTCCTCAGATTTCAAATAAACAATGCTACCAAACTTCTCCATTAAAATAACCGTGTAACTCTGTGAAATGAATTCACAAAACTCAAAACGGTTTCTCACAAAGCTTCCTTCTCCTTTTTGTCTGAGTATATTTCCTTTGCCACCATAAGCTACAACGTGCTCCAAATTATCCCACTGCAGATTCCAAGAGAACAGTGTTAGCAAGCTGCTCAAAGAAAAGAACAGTGCAACTCTGTTAGATGAGATCACACATCACAAAGTAGTTTCTAAGAAGCTTTGTTTTTCATTTGTATCTGAGGATATTTCCTTTGTCATGATAGGCTTCAATGCGCTCCCATATATCCTACTGCATATTCCATGAAAAAAGTATTAGCAAACTGCACAATGAAAGGAATGGCATAGCTCTGGGAAATGAATTCACACATCACAAAGTAGTTTCCCAGAAATCTTCTTTTCAGTTTTTAATCTGAGGATTTTTTTTTCACTGTTGTCCTCAATGTGCTCCCAAATACCCCTTTGCAGATTCCACGAAAACAGTGTTAGCAAACTGCTTCATGAAAAGAAAGGTGTAACTCTGTGAGATGAATTCACACATCAGAAAGAACTTTCTCAGAAACCTGTTTCTACTTCTTATCTGAGAATATTTCATTTGTCAGCTTTGGCTTCAATGAGATCCAAAATATTCTTTCTCAGGTTCCCCAAAAATTGTGCTACAAAACTAATCCGTGTAAAGAATCATATAACTCTGTGAGATAAATTAACACATCAGAAAGCAGTTTCTCAGAAAGCTTCTTTCTAGTTTTTATATGACATTTCCTATATCACCATAAGCTTCAATAGAATTAGAAATATCCCATTGCAGATTCCAAGAAAAGACTGTTAGCAAACTGCTCAATGAAAAGAACAGTGCAACTCTATGAGGTGAATCAGTCATCACAATGCAGTTTCTTAGAAAGCTTTTTTCTAATTTTTATCTGAGGATATTTCTTTTTCCACCATAGGCCTCAATGGGCTCCCAAGTATCCCTGTGCAGGGTCTACGAAAACAGTATTAGCAAACTGCTCAGTGAAAAGTACAGTGTAACACTGTGAGATGAATTCACACATCACAAAGAACATTCTCAGAAAGATTCTTTC
>NW_012114917.1:0-545 GCF_000951035.1 Colobus angolensis palliatus
ATCAAGTTTTTGCTTTATATATTTTGGTGTTATTTTTATGAGGTACATCCACATTTAGATAATTGTGTCTTCCTAATTGAAATTTTCATTACCATGAAGCATCATTATCCCACCCAATGCTTTCTGCCTTGCAGCCTATTTTGCGTGACATTAATCTATTTACACCAAAATATCTTTTGCAAGTACAAAAGTGCATAATTGCCAATCATTTCTACATGATCTATTTTCATCAGTTGATCTTAAGATTTTTTTTCTTGTCTTAGAGTGTATCCACTGAGCTTTAAATTTTGGTTATTATATTTATTTTTAGAAGTTCTGTTGTCTCTCTGCTGCTGCTCAGTCTGAAGAGAAGTGGTGCGATCATGGTTCCCTGTAGCTTCGACCTCCTGGGCTCAAGCGATCCTCCAGCTTCAGCCTTCTGAGTACCTGCGACCGCAGGCATGTGTCACCATACCTGGCTAAGTTTTAACATTTTTTTGTAGGCCAGGTGCGGTGGCTCACGCCTGTAATCCCACCACTTTGGGAGGCCGAGGCAGCTGGATCAC
>NW_012114917.1:3056-5189 GCF_000951035.1 Colobus angolensis palliatus
GCCTGAGCCAGGGACATCCACCCCTGTCTGGATGGTTGAGGCAGTGTCTGATGGTCAGTTTTAGCTTTCCAGGCTCCAAGGAAGAGAAGAGCCAGAAAGAGGAGGTTTCAGATGCATTTCTTGTGCCGTCCCTTTAAAATAGATGCTTCACAGGTTTGCTTTTGTTGGTTTTAAGACTACAAGATAGTCATCTCTCTCTCATAACATCTGTAATGTTGACATCCACAAATATGTACAGATATTTATATGCAATTTAGTCAAGGTTGGTAAATCTAACAACTTGTAGCCACTACCCAGAACAAGAAAGAGAACATTACAAGTCTCCATGCATCCCTTGCCAATCACAACCCCCCTCTAAACAAGTATCTGACATTTTTAGTGGTCATTGCTTTTCTTTTCTTTACAGTTTTACAACATGTGTGTACCTCCATAGAATATACAGTTTGGTTTTTCATGTTATTGAATTTTATGTAAATTAAATCACATTATGTATTTTTTTTTTAAGATTTTTTGTAGAGACGGGGTCTCACTATGCTGCCCAGGCCAGTCTCAAACTCCTGGCCTCAAGTGATCCTCCTGCCTCAGCCTCCCAAAGCTCTGGGATTGCAGGTGGGAGCCACGGTGCCCAGCCACCCATGCTATACACTCTTCTGGGACTGCTTTTCCCCCTCATCATTATATTTGTAAGATTCATCCACACTGTTATCTATAACTGCCATTCTCTTCATTGCTGAACAGAATCCCATAGAATAAATATACTTCAGCTTACTTATCAATTCTATTATTGATGGGCATTTGGGCAGCTTGCAATTTGGGGTTATTATTAACAGTAATAATATGACACCTTGAGCATGCTGGTACATAGATCTTTAGACACACACACAGACTCACACTCAGATCTCTGAGGTATATTCCTAGGGGGAGAGCTGGTGTGATTGTCTTCAACCTTACTGGATAACATGAGGCCGTTCCTCAGTGATGGCACCCATTTGCAATCCCTTCAGTGGACTGGAGGGTCCCTGATAATCCATCCACATCCTGGTTAACACGTGATGGTGTCAAGCTGTAAATCTTACTGACATGATGGTGAGATGGCAGTACCGCTGAGCATTTCTGTGGTTTGGGACTCTGACTGCTGATGAGATCAAACAGAGTGAAAGGTGGATTGACTGTTTTTGCATCACCCTTTTTGTGATTTGCTCATTCAAGTCTTTGCTCATGTTCTATTGATCATCCTGGCTTTTTGCTGTGATTTATAGATGTTCTTTATGTATTCTAGATACTAGTCCTTTTCCAGTATCTTTTCCAACAGTCTGACTTCTGTTCTCATTCTTTTTGTGGTGTGCTTTGATGAATAAGGTTCTTCATTTTAGTGTGTTAAATCGAGCAATCTTTTTTCAAGTGTGGTTGGTGCGTACTGCATCTTGTTGGGGAAATCTTTCCCTCCCCCAAGGCCATGGCAACATCCTCCAATAGTCCCTTCCAAAAGCTTGTGCTTCCACGTTTAGATCTTGATATTTTCTACCTCTGGTCTTAGTTCTGGACTAAGACCCTACCGGTGACCCCCTCCCCCTTGCAGAAAATAATGATAACACCTGCATCTACCACAGAAGGTGAACAGCCTCCACCTGAGGCAAATGTGGCACAATCAAGCAGACAGGATCCTGGTGAGGCCACCCTCTGGAGAAGCTGCATGGGAGCTACGCAAGTGAGTTCCCATGTCCGGGTTTTTAGTTTAGACCAAGCACAGTCCACACAGTGAGCACAGGGACAGGCAGGTAGAGAATCCATGGGGAAGAGCCTGCAGCCTTTGTTGGAGTGGGAAACCAGCAGGGAGGCCAGGAACAGGATATGAATGCCAAGGCAGGGAAATCTTGTAAGTGAAAAAGCCAGAGAAGGGGTCCTCAGACTCCACCTTTCCTCATAACCCATTGATCCTGAACCACACGTATAACAGACGCAGTCACTCTGCTGAGGACAGAGGAGATGAACAGACTGAAATTGTCACTCAAGAAACAAGTTTTCAGTTCACGTCCAGCCAAAGAAACTACCTACCAAGCAAAGGAAGCAATAATCATGGAGGAAAATAACTGATTCTGAACTCCCTAGCTCAGCTTTTTTTTTTTTTTTTGA
>NW_012114917.1:10679-11064 GCF_000951035.1 Colobus angolensis palliatus
CAGACAGAGGTGACCCATGGCCCTGGAATTCTCTAGCCTTTCTGTGTCCATCCAGAAATTGACCTTGAAGTTTCACATCTTTAATGCTTTCCTAGTACTTTCCTTTCCCCCAAATGCAGGCCTCCTGTGATATCATTTCAGTGGGAAGGTTCAGCCTAACAGCATTACCAGATTCCAGAAGCATCAACTCTCCTTGCTCATCACATCACATCCACTCTAGGAAACAGATCTTTGTCTGCTCAAGCCTAACCAATCCCTCTCATCTTTGTGATATGACAGAGGGTGGTACAGTAACTTCCCCCCTCTCCAGAATAACATCAGCAATACTTCACAGGATGGTGCAACTTCACAGCCAATCACACATTCCAACCAAATGGGCCACAGC
>NW_012114917.1:16489-17355 GCF_000951035.1 Colobus angolensis palliatus
GCGCCCGGCCGAAGCACTTCTTACTCATCGTACATTTCTGCTAAATACCTTCTAATGTGACAGGCATTAGTAAACATCGTTAATTGCTCAAAAATATAATTAAATATAAAAACACAATTTCCTACTTCTAATTGATGCCTTATATTTTCCAAAATAGATTTAAGAAAGAGTTTTATCAAAACAACAACTTTCTAAGGACGATCATCCATGGGGACCCCAACCTAACGAGGAGCTGCCCCCAACCCCACATTCCAACCAGCTGGCACCCACCTGCAGCAACAGCCAGGCCACAGTGGAAGCTTCTCTTTCAAATTTATATCATCTTATAAACTATTTGCCTTTTATAATAATGCAGCACTTTCATAATAAAATACAGCAAGCAACAAAAGCAAAAATAAATAAGTGGGATTATATCAAACCAAAGAGTTCCTACTCAGCAAAGGAAACAACAATAAAAGGAAAAGGCAGCCTACAGATTGAGGGAAACATTTGCTAATATTTTCTACAATATCCAAAATACACTATAAGGAAGTCAAACAACTCAATAGCAGAAAAAAAATCTGGTTAAAAAATGAGTAAAGGACACAGCGAGATCCCATCTCTATAAAAAACTTCGCAGATAGGCAGGCACGGTGGGTGCACCTCATGGTCCAGGCTACTCGGGAGGCTGAGGCAGGAGGATCACTTGAGCCTGGGAGTTCACAGCTTCAGTGAGCTGTGATGGTGCCACCACTCTCCATCCTGGCAATGGTGGTGCAAGACTCAGTCTGTTTGGAAAAAAAAATTGTTTTTTTAAGGAGCAAAAGACTTGAACAGATATTTCTTTAAAGAAGATACACAAATGACCAACAGGTACTTTCAGAAGT
>NW_012114918.1:0-345 GCF_000951035.1 Colobus angolensis palliatus
GCTACCAAGAGATATTCGGGAGCATAGCGATGACTATGGTGAAAAAGGAAATATCCTCAGACAAACCTGGAGAGAAGATTTCTGTGAAACTGCACTGTTAGATATATTTATTCATCTCGCATATTTAAATATTTAATCATATTATGCAGTTTGGAAACTCCATCATGCACAGATCCACGAAGGGACATTTGGGAGCACATTCAGGCCTACAGAGAAGGAGGAGATATTTTCACATAAAAACTGGATAGAACTTTCTGAAAAACTACTTTGTCATGTGTGCATTCCACTCAGGAAGTTATACCTCTTTTCTCACAGGTCAGTGTTTGAATACTGCTACTGTGAAAC
>NW_012114918.1:1130-1607 GCF_000951035.1 Colobus angolensis palliatus
ACTGTGAAACCGAAAATGTGATATATCAGAACGCATTGAGGACTATGGTGAATATTGAAATATACTGAAATAAAATCGAGGAAGAAGCGTTCCAATAATCTGCTCCCTGATATGTGCATTGACTTCACAGAGTTAATGCTTACTCTATGTTGCCCAGCTTTGAAACTCTGTCCTTGAAGAATCTGTGAACGGATATTAAGTGACGTCCAGAGGCCTTTAATGAGCAAGGAAATGCCTTCCGTTGAAACCTGCACAGAAACGTTCTGAGCAACTGGTTTGCGATGTGTGCATTTGTCTCATAGAGTTAAACCATTCTTTGGATTGAGCAGCTTGAAATCACTGTTTTTGTGGAATCTGAGGAAGAATATTTGTTAACAGTCCTTAGATTGTGGAGAAAGAATAATCCTCAGGAAAAATCCAGTAGAAAGCTTTCTGTGAAACTGTTCTCTGTCGTCTTAATTCCTCTCACTCTGTTAA
>NW_012114918.1:1657-2670 GCF_000951035.1 Colobus angolensis palliatus
TCTTAATTCCTCTCACTCTGTTAAGCCTCCATTTTCCTTCAGCAGTTTTCTAACTCTGTGTAAGTTTTGCGTGTGATGGGATATTCGGGAGCACGTTGATCTTTACGGTGAAAAAGGAAATATGATCAGACCGAAACTGGAGAGAAGCTTTCCGAGGAACTGCTTTCTGTCGTGTGCATTACAGTCACAGTGTTATACCTCTCTTCTCATACAGCGTCGGGGGAACCCTTTTGGAGAAACAGGCACCAAGTGATATTCGGGAGCATGTTGATGCCGATGGTGAAAAGCGAAATAGCCTCAGACTAATATTGGAAAGAAGCTTTCCAAGAAACTACTCTGTGATATGTGTAATCATGTCACATAGATAAAGCTTTCTTTACATTACGCAGTTTGGAAACTGTCATGGACGTATCCACGAAGGGACTTTTGGGAGCACATTCAGGACTATGGTGAAAAAGGCAATATCTTCAGATAAAAACTGGAAAGAAGCTTTCTGTGAATCTGCTTTTTGTTATGTTTATTCATCTCACATAGATGAAGCTTACTTTACATTATGCAGCTTGGAAACTCCCTCGTGGATGGATTCGTGAAGGGATATTTGGGATCACATTTAGACCTATGGTGAAATAGCAAATATAGTCAGATAAAAACTGGAGAGAAAGGTACTGAGAAACTGCTTTGTGACGTGTGTTTTCCATTCTCAGTGTTATGCCGCTCGTCTCATAAAGTGTAGGGGAAATCTTTTTGGAGAAACAGGTACCAAGTGATATTCGGGACCATTCTGATGCCAATGGTGAAAAGGGAAATAGCCTCAGACCAAAACTGGAAAGAAGCTTTCTAGGAAACTACTCAGTGATATGTGTAATTATCTCAGATACATAAAGCATTCTTTATATTACGCAGCTTGGAAACTGTCATGGACAGATCCACAAAGGGACCTTCGGGAGCACATACAGGACTATTGTGAAGAAGGAAATATCTTCAGATAAAAAGTGGAAAGAAGCTTTCTGTGA
>NW_012114919.1:0-489 GCF_000951035.1 Colobus angolensis palliatus
TCTGGCCAGCTAACTAACTTTAAGAAAGGTCATGTTGTATATAGATGAAAGTTTACAATCTTGTACCTGGAAAAGTTCACAAAGTTAAGAACTTTTTTTGGAAATGAATTTTTTAAAAAAGAGGTGGTAGATATTGCAAGGTTTTATTCAACTTCTGATGCTTATGTTATAGCCCAGAAAATGGTTGTTAAGTAAAATGAAGAAAACAAGTTTCCTTCTTTTGAAGTTCTTTCCTGGGAAGTGAATGAACCATAACAAATTCCCTATGTATCACCTTTTATTTGTTAAATACGTATTTCTCTTTAAAAATCAACCTGTGATTAATATATCCATATTCTTTGTTTGGGTTGTTTGTTTGTTTTTTTAGAAACAGGGTCTCACTCTGTCCCAGGCTGGAGTGCGCAGTCATGGCTCACTGCAGCCGTGAACTCCTGGGCTCACGTGATCCTGCTGCCACGGCCTCCTGAGTAGTTGGGACTAGAGGTGCAC
>NW_012114919.1:7768-8945 GCF_000951035.1 Colobus angolensis palliatus
GCCACTGAACTCCAGCCTGGGCGACAGAGCTAGACTCCGTCTCCAAAAAAAAAAAAAAGAAAGATACAGAGATCCATGTAACCCCACTTCCCCACATTCATAGCCTCTCCCATTAGCATCTTCCCCCACCAGAGGGGTGCATTTGTTACAATTGATGACCCTTTATTGACACACCGTAATCTCCCAAAGTCCATAGTTTACATCAGGGTTCATGCTTGATATTGTACATTGTATGGGTTTGGACAAATGTTTCATGACGTGTATTTACCATCATATACCATACGGAGTATTTTCATTGCCCCAATCAATTTCATTCTTTATAAAAGACTTGTCTTCAGAGAACAGATTGTACTGCAGATTCATTGAAGTAGAATGTGGAGGGGGAAGAGCTCTTTAAGTTTGAACTGAATGTAGTGATTCTCAAGAAAACAGGCCAGACCCTTGAAGATTTTCCTGTCTTTCCAGGGGACCAGTCAGCCATCAACGAACTCATGCAGATGAGACTGAGATCTGGGGGCACTGAGGGTCTCTTGGCTGAAAAATTGGAGGTAATCTAGTATGCATATTTTTGTGAAAAGTCTTTGGACAAAGTCCAGAAGAAGGAGTCATTCATAATCCCCTAGGGATATTTGATGTTAATATATGAATATTTATATCTGTATTAGCAAATATCTACATTTGCTAAAAGTTTGAACAAAAAAACTTTTTTAAATCAATACTTCATTCAATTTTTTTTTTGAGACCGTCTTACTCTGTTGCTCAGGCTAGAGTGCAGTAGCGTGATCTCAGCTCACTGCAAGTGATCTGCCCGCCTCGGCCTCCCAAAGTTCTGGAATTACAGGCATGAGTCACTGTGCCTGGCCAAGTATTCAATTATTTAACCTCATTACATTTATTTTCTAAGCAAGTAGTATAGAAAAAGCAAAAAATACAAAAGATTGGGGAAAAATATAAACCACATGGGTTGCCACTTTTATTTGTTTATTTATTTATTTTGAGACGGAGTCTTGCTCTGTCGCCAGGCTGGAGTGCAATGGTGCGATCTCGGCTCACTGCAAGCTCCGCCTCCCGGGTTCAAGCAATTCCCCTGCCTCAGCCTCCCAAGTAGCTGGGATTACAGGTGCCTGCCACCACGCCCAGCTAATTTTTTGTATTTTAGTAGAGACAGGGTTTCACC
>NW_012114919.1:14060-14418 GCF_000951035.1 Colobus angolensis palliatus
AGCTGGTCTCGAACTCCTGACCTTGTGATCCCCCCGCCTTGGCCTCCCAAAATGCTAGGATTATAGGCGTGAGCCACCGTGCCCAGCCTATTGTTTTCTTTAATGCTTGATCACTCCTGACTTGTCACTAGTTGCATTGAGAGGTTATTTTTAGATAGCTCCTTCTGCAGGGAGGACAGATTTTAAATATCTGCAGGCTTGGTGATTTTTTTTTTTGAGACGGAGTTCTGCTCTTGTTGCCCAGGCTGAAGTGCAGTGGCACAGTCTCGGCTCACTGCAACCTCCACCTCCCAGGTTGAAGCAGTCTCCTGCCTCAGTCTCCCAAGTAGCTGGGATTACAAGCGCCCACCACCACGCT
>NW_012114919.1:14468-15847 GCF_000951035.1 Colobus angolensis palliatus
TTTTGTTTTTTTGAGACAGGGTCTCACTGTGTCACCCAGGCCAGAGTGCAGTGGCACAATCTCAGCTCACTGCAACCTCCACCTCCTGGGCTCAGTTGGACCTCTCACCTCAGCCTCCCGAATAGCTGGGACCACAGGCATACACCACCACACCTGGCTAATTTTTTTGCATTTTTTATAGAGATGGGGTTTTGTCATGTTGCCCAGGCTGGTCTCAAACTCCTTGACTCAAGCAATCCGCCCACCTCTGCCTCCCAAAGTACTGGGATTACAGGTGTGAGCCACTGCGTCCGGCACCATGTGTGTTTCTTAAGTAGTGCCAAGTCCATTCACGTGTTTTTTGTTTTTTGTTTTTTTAAGTTCTGGGATACATGTGTGGAACATGCAGGTTTGTTACATAGGTATACATGTGCCATGGTGGTTTGCTGCACCCATTAACCCATCATCTAGGTTTTAAGCCCTGCATGGATTAGGTGTTTGTCCTGATGCTGTCCCTCCCCTTTCCTCCTAGCCCCCGCCATTCACATGTCTTACTCAAGTTTTTAAGCCCTCTAGATTCACATGTCTTATTCCAATTGCTGAGCATTATACGGTGGCACCATTCCACAGACTTGTACTTTGAAAAATTAGGCCAGTAAAGGTTGATGAAGTGATTCTAAAGAATCTTGCCAACCTGGGGTCGGCCAACAATATTCTGTAAAGTCTGCTCCAGTGCTGCATTGTGCAGTGCAATAGCCACTCAACAC
Source organism: Colobus angolensis palliatus (assembly GCF_000951035.1). Classification (NCBI taxonomy): domain Eukaryota; kingdom Metazoa; phylum Chordata; class Mammalia; order Primates; family Cercopithecidae; genus Colobus; species Colobus angolensis. The sequence goes on from NW_012114919.1 coordinate 15,215, forward strand.
ATGTGGTTATTGAAATTTGAATTAACAAAACTTCCAGCCAGGTGCTGTGGCTCATGCCTGTAATTCCAGCACTTTGGGAGGCCAAGGCAGGTGGATCACCTGAGGTCAGGAATTCGAGACCAGCCTGGCCAACATTGGGAAATAGCCAGGCGTGGTGGCGGGCACCTGTAGTCCCAGCTACTCGGGAGGCTGAGGCAGGAGGATCTCATGAACCCTGGAGGCGGTGGTTACAGTGAGCTGAGATCATGACACTTTACTCCAGCCTGGGCAACAGAGCAAGACTCTGTCTCAAAAACATAATAAAAGATAAATTAATAAAACTTCCGAGTGCTCAGGTGTGCATTGGACAGTGCACGTAGAGGATATTGCCAGCAGCAGAGAGTTCTGTTGGACAGTGCTGCTCAGGTGGTTCCAGGAGGGAATGGTGGCTGTGTTTGCTTTACTAGATTTATAGGATGAATGAGCCCCAGTTCGTTCCCAAGTTAGTGAACAACTAACTTGGGAAAGTCAAGGAACTTATAAGTGGAAAAGTATGTTTGATTTATATTGGGTAAGTTACAAGGAAGATTTTTTTTTTTTCATGCTGGAGACTAAGAAAAGAGAAGAAAAAGATTTTTTTTTTTTTTTTTTTTT
>NW_012114920.1:0-315 GCF_000951035.1 Colobus angolensis palliatus
ATATGTGCCACATTTTCTTAATCCAGTCTGTCACTGATGGACATTTGGGTTGATTCCAAGTCTTTGCTATTGTGAATAGTGCCGCAGTAAACATAATGTGTGCATATGTCTTTATAGCAGCATGATTTATAATCCTTTGGGTATATCCCCAGTAATGGTATGGCGGGGTCAAATGGTATTTCTAGTTCTAGATCCTTGAGGAATCGCCACACTGTCTTTTACAATGGTTGAACTAGTTTACAGTCCCACCAATGGTGTAAAAGTGTTCCTATTTCTCCACATCCTCTCTAGCACCTGTTGTTTCCTGACTTTTTA
>NW_012114920.1:365-854 GCF_000951035.1 Colobus angolensis palliatus
TGTCCTCTTTTATTTCATTGAACATTGGTTTGTAGTTTTCCTTGAAGAGGTCTTTCACATCCCTTGTAAGTTGGATTCCTAGGTATTTTATTCTCTTTGTAGCAATTGTGAATGGAAGTTCACTAATAATTTGGGTCTCTGTTTGTCTATTAGTGGTGTATGGGAGTGTTTGTGATTTTTGCACGTGGATTTTATATCCTGAAACTTTGCTGAAGTTGCTTAGCAGCTTAAGGAGATTTGGGGCTGAGACGATGGGGTTTTCTAAATATACAATAATGTCATCTGCAAAAAGGGGCAATTTGAGTTCCTCTTTTCCTAATTGAATTGAATACCCTTTCTTTCTTTCTCCTGCCTGATTGCCCTGGCCAGAACTTCTAACACTATGTTGAATAAGAGTAATGAGAGAGGGCATCTCTGTCTTGTGCCAGTTTTCAGACAGAATGCTTCAGTTTTTGTCCATTCAGAATGATATCAGCTGTGGGATTGTCA
>NW_012114920.1:5919-6282 GCF_000951035.1 Colobus angolensis palliatus
CTTCAATTCATTCATTTGATCTTCAATCACTGATACCCTCTCTTCCAGTTGATGGAATCAGTTACTGAAACTTATGCATTTGTCACGTAGTTCTTGTGCCATGGTTTTCAGCTCTGTCAGGTCATTTAAGGCCTTCTCTACATTGGTTCTTCTAGTTAGCCATTCGTCAAATCTTTTTTCAAGCTTTTTAGCTTCTTTGTGATGGGTTCAATCTTCCTCCTTTAGCTTGGAGAAGTTTGATCATCTGAAGGCTTCTTCTCTCAACTCGTCAATGTCATTCTCCATCCAGCTTTGTTCCATTGCTAGCAAGGAGCTGTGTTCCTCTGGAGGGGGAGAGGCACTCTAATTTTTAGAATTTTCAGT
>NW_012114920.1:7997-13101 GCF_000951035.1 Colobus angolensis palliatus
GGTGTCAGTGTAAAGCATTGTATCAGTTATATTCTACCAGAGATTATCTGATTCATGTAGATTTATTTCTCACCAAATTTACTTGTCACAATTTCATTGCAGGTTCAGTATTATCATGTGTAGCCACAGATCTACAGTGAGCTCACGGAGGTTAGGGTCTGAAATAGTTTGGATGTTTTTCCCCTCCAAATCTCATATTGACATGTGGCTCCCAATGTTGAAAGTGAGGCCTGGTGGGAGACGTTTGGGTCACAGGGGCAGATCCCTTATGAATGCTTGGTGCCCTACCTGTGGCTATAAGTTAGTGTGATAACTGATTGTTCCCAAGTCTGGTACCTACTATTCTCTCTTGCTCCTTCTCTTGTCATGTGATATGCTGGTTCCTCCTCTGCCTTCTGCTATGATTGTAACCTTCCTGAGGCCTCACCTGAAGCAGATGGCACTATGTTTCTTGTTCGGTCTGAAGAACCATGAGGCAAAATAAAGGAAAATAAAAATAAATTACCCAGTCTCAGATATTCCTTTATAGCAATGTAAAATGGACTAACAGAGAGTCATAAATGATTTCTGTCTACAGTGTCAAAGAACAAAGAAAAGTAAATGAGACCTGCTAACAATCCTGTATTATTCACAGCGATTTCTTTGTAAGGATATATGTAATATAAGGATAATCTTTAGTGTTCATGTTTAAAAACCAACTGCTACTTGTGAAATTTATTGTCTTGAGATATTTTCAATTCAACAAAAGCAAACATGTCAGCATTTTACCATTTTCTAAAACTTCCTTTACTTATATCATTTATGATTAGCTAAAAGATAGAATGTATAAGATTTTACACATTTTACACATTTTAAATTGTGTAAATTTAATGTGTAAAATTTTACACATTTTACACATTTTAAATTGTGTAAAATTTTAAAATGTGCAAAATGTATACAGTGAAAGAATATTTACACCTTCCTAATTTCCCAGCCATCCAGGATCTCTTTCTAAAGTCAGTTACTACTACCAGGTTCCTGTCTCTTCCTACTCATTTGCCTTTCATATCTACCTAATCCAATCTGATTTCTGGTTCCATCATTCCATTAAAAAAAGCTTGCTTAAGCCACTAAGTCATTAATTCCAATAGATGTTAAAAATATACCTCTTTCTGGACACTTTGATAGCAATAGCAATCAGTGCTGTTGATCCTTGGTCTTCTTGGAAAGCTTAATTTCCTCTCTTTGGAGGAGATTTAAAGTCCTTATCACTTCTACTTTCCCTTAGGTAAAATCATCCATACTAGAAGATTCAATTGCTTTTAAATGTAGATGATTCACATTTTTAACTCATGTTCGGGTTCATATCAAATTTATCAATGGACACATTTTTTTTTTGTTATGTCACCTAAGGCCATCTTACAAATAATCATGTACAAAACCAAACTCAGGGTCATCTCCTCCAAACTTGAGCTTCTTCCATTTTTCACACCCCAAAGAACAGTATGACATTCCAGAATTCTACAGTAAGTTGTGATATTTCTTTTTTCCCATTACTTTATCTCTTTATATCCCATTCTTTATTAATACCAAATCCCTTTATCTCTTAAATGATAGTCCTACATAGTTTTCCGCATTCAATCACAATGGCGTTATCCACACTGGAACATTGCAATAGCCACATTGTTCAATTTATGCATACTCCCAACTCTGCTCTTATTTGAATATATATACTTCAAAGTGTTCCATTTCAAATTAATATTCCTTTTTAAACCTGATTACGTTACCCTTTCTCTTAAAAAATTTAATGATCTAGCACCGATATGTATTTCCAGTCAATATACAAATCTTGTGCAGGTCAGAATAAGATGCACTTTCTGGAAGACACACTTCTCTGGGAGTTCTGTGTTTGTTTCCCATTCACTGAAAACACATTATTGAATATCATCTGATGCAGGGAGACTTCTTCCATTACTTGTTTTATGGAGAGTAAAAAATGCCAGACTCTCAGGTATATATACACTGGCAATTTCCTTACTATTACTAAGACTTATATTTATAGTTTCAGCTTGAAGGAATTTTCTTATTTTTGGCACTTGAAAATTTTATGCCATTTTCCTCAATAAATCAGCTACATATTTTAATATATTTGACAATATTTTACAGTACTTTTCTATAATATGATTCCTTTGTCTTATCAATTAGAAGTCCATCTGTAGATTACTAGTGTGGAATGTTTTTTGTCTTTCTGGATAAATCCTACTTAGATATAATGCTTTTTAAAAATTTTAGTTAACATAGCTTTGGACTTGGTTTTGAAACATTTTGTTTAACGTATTTTTACCTAAATTGATAGGTGTGATTAACCTATTATTTAGTTTTTATTATACTTTAAAAAATAAATTCTATATGTTTGCCTTGGAGTGTTCATAAGCTGGCTTCCCTCATTCCATGTTCTAGCATAATTTATATAAGTTGGAATATCTGTTTCTTGAGCACCTGGGCTGATTCCATGTCTTTGCTATTGTGAATAGTGCTGTGATGAACATATGAGTGCATGTGCCTTTTTGGTGGGTTGATTTGCTTTCTTTTGGGAATATATCCAATTATAAGATTGCTGGGTCAAATGGTAACTCTGTTTTAAGTTTTTTGAGAAATCTTGGGACTGCTTTCCACAGTGGCTGAACTAATTTGCATTTCCACCAACAGTGTATAAGTATTCCCTTTTCTCCACAGCCTCATCAGCATGTGCTATTTTTTGACTTTTTAGTAATAGCCATTTTGACTGGTGTGAGATGGTATCTCATTGTGGTTTTGATTTTCATTTCTCTAGTGATGAGTGATGCTGAGCATTTTTTCATGTTTGTTGGCTATTTGAATGTCTTCTTTTGAGAAGTGTCTGTTGATGTCCTTCAACCATTTTTCAATACAAAACACTGCTGAAAGAAATCAGAGATGACACAAATAAATGAAAAAACATTCCACGCTCATGGATTGGAAGAATCAATGTTACAAAAATTGGCAAATTGCAAAGAATACTTCCCAAAGCATTTACAGAGTTGACAATATTCCCATCAAATTACTGATGCCATTATTTATAGAATTAAAAAACAAACTATTCCAAAATACATACAGAAATAAAAAAGAGCCCAAAGAGCCAAAGCAATGCTAATTTAAGAGAACAAAGCCGGAGGCTTCAAACTATACTATAAAACTATAGTAACCAAAACAGCTTGGTACTGGCACAAAAATAGACATATAGGCCAATGGAACAGAACAAGAAACTCAGAAATAAAGCCACACACCTATAACCTTCTGATCTTTAAAAAGGCTGACAAAAACAACCAATGAGGAAAAGACTCCCTATTCAATAAGTGGTGCTGGGATAACTGGCCAGCCTATGCAGAATATTAAAGCTGGACCTTTGCCTTTCACCATATAAAAATATTAACTCAAGATGGATTAAAGACAGAAACATAAGACCTCAAACTATAAAAATCCTTGAAGGAAACCTAGGAAATACTATTTTCAATATTAGCCTTGGCAAAGAATTTTTGGTGAAGTCCCCAAAAGTAATTCTAATGAAAACAAGAATAGACAATAGGGCCTAACTAAAGTAAGGAGCTTCTGCACAGAAAAAAAAAGAAAAAAAAAAATCAATAGAGCAAGCAGATAATCTACAGAATGACAGAAGGTATTTGTGAAATACGCATCTGACAAAGGCCTAATATCCAGAATCTATAGGGAACTGAAATCAACAAGCAAACATGCTGAATTTTAATTATGAGATATTTACTAACACTCTTTTGTGCTAAGATTATCCATTTCATACTGCTGCTAAAAATCTTCTTTGTATTTAATTTGTAAACTGTTGTGGGTAGTCAGGGACCCCAAACGGAAGGACCGGCTGAAGCCACGGCAGAAGAACAAAAATTGTGAAGATTTCATGGACATTTATCACTTCCCCAATCAATACTCTTATAATTTCCTATGCCTGTCTTTACTTTAATCTCTTAATTCTGTCATCTTCGTAAGCTGAGGATATATGCCACCTTAGGACCCTGTGATGATTGTGTTAACTGCACAAATTGTTTGTAAAACATGTGTGTTTGAACAATATGAAATCTTGATACTCTGAAAAAGAACAGGATAACAGCAATATTCAGGGAACAAGGGAGATAACCATAGGGTCTGACTGCCTGCAGTGTTGGGCAGAACAGAGTCATAGTTTTCTTATTACAGAAAACGAGTAGGACAAATATTGCTGAATTATTTTCCCAGTAAGGAACAACCCTGGGAAGGGAATGCATTCCCAGGGGGAGCCTATGGACAGCCACTCTGGGGATGTCTGCCTTATGCAGTTGAAGATAAGGGATGAAATATGCCCTGGTCTCCTGCAGCGCCCTCAGACTTGCTAGGATTAGGAAATTCCAGCCTGGCGAATTCTAGTCAGACCGGTTGTCTGCTCTTGAACCCCATTTCCTGTTAAGACGTTTATCAATGACAATGCGCACACGGTGGGACATGGAACCTCATTAGTAATTCTAATTTTGCCCTGACCTTGTGACCTTGCTCTGTCCTTCTGCCCTTGTGATCTTTTATTGCCATTTGAAGCATGTGATCTCTGTGACCCATTCCCTATTTGTACACTCCTCCCCTTTTGAAATTCCTAATAAAAACTTGCTGGTTTTGAGGCTCAGGGGCATCACGGAACCTGCTGACATGTGATGTCATCTCTGGAGACCCAGCTGTAAAATTTCTTTCCTTTGTACTCTTTCTCTTTATTTCTCAGACAGGCCGACACTTAGGGAAAATAAAAAAGAATGTATGTTGAAATATTGGGGGCTGGTTCTCCTGATAGTAAACATTTCCTAAAAATGTGTAAGTAGTTTAAATGATATATACTCCTCTCATTACAGTTGGCCCTTGAACAACATAGGGTTTAGGGGCACTGGCCTTCCCTTGTCTCCCAGCAGGTGTTAAAAATCTGCATGTAAACTTTTGACTACCCCAAAACTTAATTACTAATAACTGACTGTCGACCAGAAGTCTTCTGATCCATTGTCGATGACACATATTTTGTATGTTATATGTATTGTATACTAGAGTCATACAACAATGTAAG
>NW_012114921.1:0-16569 GCF_000951035.1 Colobus angolensis palliatus
CATTCTTACCACCCTTATTCAACATAGTGCTGGAAGTCCTAGCCAGTATAATCAGGCAAGAAAAAGAAATAAAGGTATTCAAATAGGAAGAGAGGAAGGTAAACTATCTCTCTTTGCCAACGATATGATTCTATGGCTAGAAAACCCTAAAGACTCTCCCAAAGGCCCCTGGAACTGATAAACGAATTCAGTAAAGTTTCAGGATACACAATCAATGTACAGAAAATCAGTAGCATTTTTATATACCAATAATGTTTAGCTGAGAATCAAATCAAGAACACAATCCCATTTACAATAGGAACAAAGAAAATGGAACACTCAGGATCACCTAACCAGGGAGGTGAAAGATCTCTGCAAGGAGAACTACAAAACACTACTGAAAGAAATCAGAGACAACACAAATAAATGGAGAAACAGTCCAAGCGCATGGGTTGGAAGAATCAATATAGTTTAAATGGCCATATTATCCAAAGCAATTTACAGATTTCACGCCATCCTTATCAAAATACCAACATCATTTTTCACAGAACTAGAAAAACCTCTTCTAAAATTAATTTGGAACCAAAAAAGAGCCTGAATAGTCAAAGCAATCTTAAGCAAAAAGCACAAAGCAAGATTTCAGACAATACTATAAGGCTAAAGTAATCAAAACAGCATGATAATGGTACAAAAACAGACACATAGACCAGTGGAACAGAATAGAGAACGCAGAAATAAAGCCACACACCTAAAACCATCTGGTCTTCGACAAAATCAACAAAAATAAGCAATACAGAAAGCATTCCCTATTCAATAAATGGTGGTGGGATAACTGGCTAGCCATATGCAGAAGAATGAAACTGGACCTCCCTACCTCTCACCATATACAAAAATTAAGCTGGATTAAAGATTTAAAAGTAAGACCTCAAACTATAAAACTCCTAGAAAAAAACTAAGAAATACCCTTTTGACATAGTCTTTGGCAAAGAATTTATAGCTAAGTCCCCAACAGCAATTATAACAAAAATAAAAACGGACAAGTGGGACCTAATTAAACTAAAGAGCTTCTGCACAGCAAAAGACACTATCAACAGAGTAAACAGATAGCCTACAGAATGGAAGAAAATATTTCCAAACTATGCATCTGACAAAGGTCGAACATCCAGAATCTACAATGAATTTAAACAAATCAAGAAGGAAAAAACAATCCAATTAAAAAATGAGCAAAAGACATGAACACACACTTCTCAAAAGAAGACATACAAATAGCCAACAAACGTGAAAAAATCCTCAACACCACTAATCATTAGAGAAATGCAAATCAAAACCACAATGAGATGCCATCTCACACCCATCAGAATGGCAATTATTAAGAAAAAAAAAATCCACATATTGGTTAGGCTGTGAAGAAAAGGCAACGCTTATACTCTGTTGATGGGAATGCAAACTAGTTCAGCCACTATGGAAAGCAGTTTGGAGATTTCTCAAAGAACTTAAAATACAACTACCATTCAACCCAGCAATCCCACTACTGGGTATATACCCAAAGGAAAATAATTCATTCCATCAAAAAGACACAGAGCTGGGCACCGCAGCTCATGCCTGTAATCCCAGCACTTGGGAGGCCTAGGCGGGTGGATAGTTTGAGCCCAGGAGTTCTGGACCAGCCTGGGCAACACGGCAAATCTCCATCTCTACAAAACATACAAAAATTAGCCGGTTGTGGTAGCACACACCTGTAGTCACAGCTACTTGAAGGCTGAGGCAGGAGGATCAGTTAAACCCAGGAAGTTGAGGCTGGGCAGTGAGTCATGCACGACTGCACTCCAGCCTGGGTGACGCAGTGAAACCCTGTCTCAAGAGGAAAAAAAGAACACATGCAATTGTATGTTCATTGTGGTGCCATTCATGATAGCAAGGACATGAAATCAACCTAAGCGCCCATCAACAGTGGACTGGATAAAGAAAATGTGGTACATATTCACCATGGAATATTATGCAGCCATACAAATAAGGAAATTATACTCTTTGTAGCAACATGGATGGAGCTGGGGGCCATTATCCTATGCAACCTAATGCCAAGAACAGAAAACCAAACACACATGTTCTTACTTAGGAGCTAAACATTGAATATATGATGGTGAACATGGAAACAAGAGACATTGAATATCATTAGATGAGGAAAGGGGGAGAGGCACAGAGGGGTATGGACTGAAGAAGCACCTGTTGAGTACTATGTTGGGATCGTTGGGACCCCAAAGTTCGACATACTCTAAGGTTTTGCTTTTTGTTTTTTGAAACTGGTGAGATTAAACTTTTTTCCCTTTTTTTTTTTTTTTTTTTAAGATGGAATCTCGTTCTGTCGCCCAGGCTGGAGTGCAATGGTGTGATCTCGACTCACTGCAACCTCCGCCTCCAGAGTTCAAGCGATTCTCCTGCCTCAGCCTCCCGAGTAGCTGGCATTACAGGCATGTGCCACCACGCCTGGCTAATTCTGTATTTTTAATATAGACATGGTCTCTTCATGTTGGTCAGGTTGGTCTCGAACTCCCGACCTCAGGTGATCCGCCCGCCTCGGCCTCTCAAAAGTGCTGGGATTACAGGTGTGAGCCACCACGCCCGGCCATCCTAATGTTTTTAATAGCGATTTATATTTCCTCTTCATGAATTGTCTGTCAAAGCACTTGTGGGCAGAAATCAAGTTTTGTTCTTCTTTCAATGTACTTCGGGTGGTAGAAATGGTGTTTGTTACGTAGCTCTCACAAAGCTTTGAATACATATAGAAACCTAGCCCTAATTGTTTAGAATCTTGCGAGAATAAGCCACTGCAACCGCACAACTGTGTGCCATTTTAGGATTTACCGAGAATATTCATGAGTATTGGTGCATTTTAATACAACTACTATGCATTGTTGCTTTCAGCATTTTACTATGCGGAGTAAAGTCTTGAGTGAGGTCTGGGAAGGATAAATGGTGAAAATTTAAGGAATTTTTCGTAGAAACGGAGGAATTCATCTTCCCTAAAGAAAGGGTATACCGACTAAAATTCGTTGGTCCTCCCGTGCACCAGACGGCGAAGCAGCAGGATGTAACGCAGCACGATAAGTGAGCGACTGGCTGGACTACACTTCCCAGAAGGTTTGTTTGGCCTCCGCACTACGCAATCACCCAGAATGCTTAGCGGCCGAGAACTTCAGGTCCCAGGCTGCTGTGCGGCTAAATATGACTCCATTTCCCCCGACCCAACCGCTTAATGGCCGCTGGCAATCTTGGGGGAGGCAGCTGTTGGACTATGCCCCGCTGCCAAGAAACAGGCGCCAGAAGATTCTCCGACAAGATCCCACTTTCCTAGGACGGTAAAGGCGTTCACAGGTCGGGAAGGGGCGGTGGGAGTAGCGGGAGAGCGCTGAACATTGCTCGTGAACTGTGGGTCGGCCTGCGAAGAGGCCCAGTTTCGTGGCACCACGGTGGCGCCCGCACTGGAAGGTGGTCTTGTGACAGAGCGAAAACTACAATTCCCAGCATTCCTGCGGTGCCAGAACTACCTTGCCCGAAAGCCTGTGCGAGATTTACCGCGTCTTCCGCCTCCCGCCCGCCGGAAGACACTGAGGACATGAATAGTCGCCAGGCTTGGCGGCTCCTGCTCTCCCAAGGCAGAGGGGATCGTTGGGTTTCAAGCCCCCGCGGGCATTTCTCGCCGGCCCTGCGGAGAGGTGAGGCAAGGTGTCGTGTCATAGATGTCTGAATGCTCTCTAAGGAGACGATGCCCGTGGGTGGCGCTTGCTCGAGCGAACGCGCCTGCTCGAGCAAACGGGAAGAGAAGGTGCCACGCCCTCCTCCCCGATTCACGCCTTGTGCTGGCGACACAGCTGTCTGCTGCCCCGACTTGCCCAGCTCGCCCCAAGGGGCGAGGACTGAGGAAATCAGTGCCTTTCTGTTCTTAAAGCGAACCTTTGAAGGCCAGGGCTTCGCGCCCAGCTTCTTTCTCAGCCCTTGTTTCCCTTTTTTGGTGACAAGAGGCTAGTAATCTGGTAGGTTTGTCTGGAGGCAGCGTAAGGTAATCTGTGCTTGACGGTGTCCTGATTTCTTTTGTGGCCTGATCTTTATATTTTGGTTTTTTAGGTGCTGACCTCGAGCCCAGGTTTTTGGTAGACAGCATCATAAATTTCAGGTCACGTCTGCCTTATTCTCGCTGGAATTCTCAGTACTTTTCAGTCACATTGTAGACTTTGGAAAAAAAAGTGAATACTGGAACCTACAAGTTTCCAACCGGTTGGCACCCTGTTAACAGGGTGTCCTGAAGACATCTAACTTTATTCTGAGAAATGTTTCTAGGGCTAGGTTTTTCTTGTCGTTTTTTACCCCCCGTTTTTAAACTTCCCTCCTAGTTTTTAAACCGTTTTAAGGTTGTCCACAAAATAGGCGAATAGGCACCTCTCATCAACCTTAGCATTCTCTGTTCACCTTCTTGAATCTTCAGTGCCAGGTACACTGAGCCAGTCGGTACCCAAACACTTCCACGCTGTTATTTATGCTCCATATTATTACTTGTGCTGTTTTGCTCATTGTTTCATTTTAATCCACACCAGTAACAGCTGCAGTCAAAACTGCAGTTGTTGATCCTCCGTCTGTAAGATTGCTCTTTAGCTGCCAGGGTCATTCACAAGGTCTCTTTTGTTAGGTATTTGGGTGTTTAGCATACATACACATTATGATGGATTTTACAAAAAGGAGGTAGCACTTTTGAATTCCAGGAAATCGTCCAACTGTCATCTTTGTTGACTTTTACAGGCGTGCTTTACATATCCAAATGAAAACAAAATTAAATGTTTTTAGAGAATGAACTTTGAAGTGCATATCATAATGGGAAATACATGACCATAAGTAAATGTTAATGTTTTAACATAAAAGTTTCCCACTTGAGTCTGAAGTGTTCTTGGCGAAACCTTAAATCTCTTCTTACAACTAGTAGGATTTGTAACCTTCCTCACTAAACAAGTATTGAATGTTTATTGTGTACAAGTAGTTTAAACTTGCCTAATAATGTCAATAATCAGGGGATTTGAAAACCTTGACCTCTGACCAATGGAAGGACCTTGGTTATGATGATGAAACTAGTGTAGCACGTTAGTAGACCAGCATGTAAGAATATATGCTGTAATGCCTGTTCTTTTGAGTTCCTGACAGAAAAGTAACTGACTATACACTGAAGTGTTTCAGCTGTAAAATCAGCAGTAAATTCATATAAAACTTGCAACTTAAATTTAGTGGGACAACATTTTACATGTTTGTTTGTTTGTTTGTTTCAAAAGTAAAATTTGACCTTTTCCAGCAAAGAGGAGCTTGGTGCAAGATAGGCCAGAGTTCCAATCCACAATCTATGACTTAGTAGTTTTGCCGAACTGATTAAACCTTTAAACCCTTGAGTTTGTATCTCACTATTACAAACAAATCCGCAAGATATAGCTATCAAAGAATCAAAAGTAGTAACAATGAAAGGAAAGGTTTGGAGTTTTGTACAGATGTTTAAGCCTGTACAAAACTTTTCAAGCTATTAAGGATCTGTTATTCCACTATGAGCTGGAAACACTGATTCTGGGCACTTCATCTCCCCTACCTATTAATATGGCTGCGAAGACTTATTTTTTTATTATTTTTTATTTTTTTGAGACAGGGTCTCTGTCACTCAGTCTGGTGTGCCTTGGTGCCATCTCGACTCACTGCAACCTCTGCCTCCCAGGCTCAGGTAATCCTCCCACTTCAGCCTCTCAAGTAGCTGGGACTACAGGCTCACGCCACTATGCCCAGCTAGTTTTTGTAATTTTTGTAGGGACAGGATCTTGCCATGTTGCCCAGGCTGATCTCGAACTTCTGGGCTCAAGCGATCTGCCTGCCTTGGCTTCCCAACTGCTAGGATTACAGGCATGAGCCACTGCACCTGGCCTGTAAAGACATTCTTAATGACCAGTTGGAATAGTGATTATGAAACCCTCCATGAATATCCAGTGGTTTTTCCAGTTGCTTATGGCTTCCAAAGTGGAGTGAAACCCAGAGTTCTACTGCCAGTGGGTGTCAATACCTACCTCATAGGATTGGGAGGACTAAGCAAAATATTATGTGAATATCTTAGCACATTTAAGGAATAATGTTTTACATATCCTTCTGCATTCTCAGCTCTCCTTAGCCCCATAATAGAAGCCAAGAGAATAGCAAAGGCAGCCCATGCCTGGATTTTGCTGATTTCATTCATCCTGTCTGGATAGCTTCTTTAATATTTAATGTAGCTCTACCATCATCCAAATAGTCATTCTCGATCCTTTATTCTCAAGGAGGGCCAAATGCGTCTCCTTTGTATTATTCATCATTGTGTATACATAATGCCAAGCACATTGCCTTTCATTCAGCAAGTATCTATGTAGCATCCAGATTTGTGTAGGCATTGGGGATTCAGTAGTGAGCAAGAACAAATGTGGTCCCTGCTCTCAAGAACTGTATAGTTTAGTGCAGGGGTTGACAGACTTTTTCTGTAAAGAGCCCAATAAATATTTCAGGCTTTGTAGGCTGTAAGGTCAGTCACAACTATTTGCTTTGCCACTGTAGCATGAAAGTAGCCATAGATTAATCCATAAATGAATGAGCTGTGTTCTAATAAAACTATCTAGTTCTAATGAATAAAACTAGAAAAACAGGTGGTGGTAGTCTACAGTCTATAGTTGGCTGACCGCTGGTCTCTTGAGGAGACAACTGAGAGTTACATAAATGTGTAAATTGTGAGAGGGTTTGCAAAAGAATCCTATGCAGTACTACGAAAAACCATCACAAGAGAGACATAACCCAAAGGAGTCGTCAGGCTTTCCAGAGGAAGAAACATTCAGACTGAGCTCTGAAGGATAAACATGAGCAGGCAAAGAAAAAGAGAGCTTTCTGAACAGGGCAGGCGCTGGGCAAAGGCCCTGAGAAGGTAAAGCACATGGCATGTTTGTGGAATTAAAATCAAAGAGCCCTTGAAAGCAGAGGACCAGAGAGGGCATAGCAGGACATGAGACGAGCCACACCCTACAAAGATTTATTGGCTTGTTAAGGTATTTGGTCTCTATCCCAAATTTAGTAGGAAGCTGCTCTTTGTGCAAGGTATTCAGAGTGTTTGTTGACTAAGTCAGAGGAACTGTACTAATCCGCCTAGCTATGAGACCGTAAGATCTCGGACTGATTACATACAGACAGTCCTCAACTTAAGATAGTTTAACTTAAAATTTTTTGACTTTATCATGGTGCAAAAACAGTATGCATTCAGTACAAACTGTACTTTGAATTTTGATCCTTTCCTAATCTAACAATAATGCATTGGCAGGGGCAGCAAGCCGCAGCTCCCCCAGTTAGCCATGGATCACAAGGGCAAATAACCAATACTTAGTATTGCCAGGGTTTTTTGGGTTTTGTTTTTGCATCCCATAATGTTTACAAAATGCCCATTTGGGTGTCTACATGAAATATTCAACACTTTATTGTAAAACAGGTTTTGTGTTAGATGATTTTGGCCAACTATAGGCTAATGTAAGCGTTCTTTGCATGCTTGAGGTGAGCCCAGATAAGCTGTGATGTTCAGCAGGTTAGGTGTATTAAATGCATTTTCAGCTCAGGATATTTTCAATTTATGATGGATTTAATGGGACATAACCCTTTTATAAGCTGAGGAGCATCCATACTTAGCCCTGAGCCTCAATTTACCTCATTCATAAAATGAGAATTTTAAGGATGGGGTAATAGATGTGAAAACAGTAAAATATTATATAAATATTATTACTGATTTTTCTTCTAAATCCAAATAGACTTCTTATCAGGGATATGTAACTAAGAGTACCATCACTACTCCTAATGCAGTTGTTATTGAAATTACTGAAATCTGCCCCTCTTTCCTATAATTTTTCTTTTTCTCTCCTACCTTAGGTCTGGTATTTACACACAAAGGCATGTTTCTTTACCCTACTAGATGACATTCAAGTGAAAAAGATTACTGACCAGTATACCAATATGTGTGTTTTAAAAAATTGCGCCACTTTTATTTACAGCTACTTGCTTTTATCTCTTCAGTTAAATAGAATTTTTTGGAATATTTTAATGAATCTTTTATCATTTGAATTTAGAGTTTATTGTTAGGTTTTTTTAAAAAACAATATCTCTTTCCTACCTTCTAGTCTATAAAATCAGTGAGAACATCCTTCATGTCTGGTTTTGCTTATCATTTTACCCCTGTGCCTGGCACAAGTTCTAGCACTCAATAAATATTCATTAGGCTAGAAGGATATAAAGAAGGAATCACATTTGTCCTACACAGTACTGGTGGAAAAATAATGCCTGAAGTTGCAGTCTTTTTTCTTTCTTTCTTTCTTTCTTTTTTTTTCTTTTTGAGACAGAGTCTCACTCTGTTGCTCAGGCTGGAGTGCAGTGGCGTGATCTCAGCTCACTGCAAGCTCCGCCTCCCAGGTTCACGCCATTCTCCTGCCTCAGCCTCCCTAGTAGCTGGGACTACAGGCGCCTGCCACCATGCCTGGCTAATTTTTTTGTATTTTCAGTAGAGACAGCGTTTCACTGTGTTAGCCAGGATGGTCTCCATCTCCTGACCTCGTAATCCCCTGACCTTGGCCTCCCAAAGTGCTGGGATTACGGGTGTGAGCCACCGCACCTGGCCTGCAGTCTTTTAAATATCTAGATCTTTTAAGTGGCTTAGGATAAATAAGAGAGACAGCATGGAGTGTAAGATTTGGAGTCAGAAGAATCTGAGTCTGAATCCTAATTCTACCATTGGCTCTATAAAGGTAACTCCTTTACCTTTCCTAGAAGTTGTTTATGGGCAGAGTACCTTATAATAAATTCATCAGCAATATACAGAAAAGGTCTTTACTGTGTCTAGGTTAAAACTTGGGGAATTTATTGAAATAGGACAAGAAGGGTTATTTCAGAAATGAGAATTTTTTCTTAGGGTTCTTATGTTGATACCAGTAAATATGCCCATGATTTCAAATCAAATTCATTGATTGAATCAACAGTAAAACTTTGTGGCCCAACTATGTGCCAAAGCACTGTTCTAGGTGCTAAACCACAGTCAAAGCATCATGGAACTTCCATTCTGATCCAGAGATGCAAACAGCAAACAAGATAATTTCATATTGGAGCTGAGAACTATGTAGGAAATAAACTGTGGATATATAAGTGAGTGGGAGTATGGAAAACTACTTTAAACAGGGATGTAAGTGTAAAAAATTTTCATAGCTCTTGAAAGACTGAGCACAGAGAAGAATTGAATTGTGTAGTTTCTGCTTTACAGTAATTAGAGCTGAGGTGGTGATATCCAAAGCATTTGATGTGTTTTATTACAAGTTTATACTAACTCTTAACATTCCTGAATACCAAAGGAGGGAAAAGAAACATTTATTGAATGTTTAGTATGTACAGAAAAACGTCAGAGACTTTTCAGATAAAAGAGGCTCAGAGGAGTCAATTAACTTGGGTGAGATGACAAAACTAGAAGAGCTGGAACTATATCGTAAATTTATGGGCAAAACGCTTTGTAAGCTAAAGTGGGAAACCTCTATCAGTTACTACAAGAGGAAAAAAATGTCTTCTCTTTTCAGACTTCTTCACCACCACATCCAAGGAGGGATATGATAGGCGGCCAGTGGATATAACTCCTTTAGAACAAAGGAAATTAACTTTTGATACCCATGCATTGGTTCAGGACTTGGAAACTCATGGTAAGAAACACGGATACCTCCTGAAAGAAGAAAATTAATAGCACTCATAATAATTGCCTAGTCAAGACAGTATCACTGTTATGAACAATTAAGAGTAACTATTTAAATAGACCATCCAATGAAATATTTTATAGTCACTAAAAATGATACTGTTTGAGAAATATTTACTGATATGAGGAATGTTCAAGATACGTTAATTGAAAAAAGCATATGAAATATGTACAGAATGATTCCAATTAAGTGAAAAAGAAACTAGTTTCTAGGCTAATACTAAAGTCCATGTGGAAGTACAAATGTTTGAGATTAAAAAATCAGAAAATAAGCACAAAAAATTACCTGATATCAAAACAGTAATTTAAATTATGTGATATTAAAGGAATAGACTAATAGAACAAAATGGTATTCAGAGACACAGACATGAATTTAATGTGATGAAGGCATTACAAATTAGGGAAAGGAAGGACTACTTAATAAATGAGATAATAAATGACTAGCCACTGGGAAAAAATATATTAGATCCCCTTACTGAAAACTAAATTTCAAATAGATGAAAAGCTAAATAAATGTAAAAGAATAAGCAGTTTTACAGAAAAAAGGGGGCAAATGCTATAAACAAGCATAACACAGAAAAATAAATATAAATAACAAAAAGTATATGTAATGCTTAACCTCTCTACCAACCAAGGAAATGCAAATTTAAGTAACATTAAAATAACAATGTAATACAATTTTTTTTGCCAATTACTCAAAATAAAAAGTCATATCTAGTGTTAATGTAGATGTGGGGAGACACAGAATGGGAATTAAAATTGTAGAGTACTTTTGGAGAGTAATTTAGCATTATCTGTCAATTTTTAAATTGTAACCATTATTTTAAAAAAAGTATAACAATTTAAATGTTGAGGAGTTACACGCTGTTTATTTTGATAAGGATATACACTTTAAAATACCTATTTGCTGCCTACAGGATTTGACAAAACACAAGCAGAAACAATTGTATCAGCATTAACTACTTTATCAAATGTCAGCCTGGATACTATCTATAAAGAGATGGTCACTCAAGCTCAACAGGTAATACACTGATTACTACCACTTCTGATACTTTCATTAGACAGTCATTTCATAACTACGTCTCTGTCTACCTAGTGACCTTCCAAACATGCTCGTATCTTCCTTGTTCTCTCTAAAGGGACCACACACACACAAAAACACTGAATAAAGTCAATATTTAGACAGACTGAATAGTTAGAATAGTTGTAATAATGTTGTGGTAACAGAGATGGTATTTTGCCAAATCTTTGATGGGATGAGATCATTATATTGTGTTATTCATGAGTGGTGGTAGATTGTTAGTGAAACAACTTTTTCCCTCAAGAAAGCTCACCACAGAAGAGCTAATCTTTCTATATATTAAGTATGTTTTATTGCTGCTATACATACATATTGGTTAATTTTCACAGACATAGCTGGAAAGGACTTACATGGCTGAGGACTTTATAAATTCCCTAAGACACCTTAATTTGACTGAATATAAAAATCCTAAAGTCAAATACAAGAATTTAACATGTAAGAGGCACAATGCTGTGTACTTTTCATATATTATTTAATCTCTAACAGCCTTGAAAACTAAGCAGAATTCTATTTGGCCACTGAAGACAGGCTTAGAGAGACTGAGTAGTTTACAGGAGTTTTCACTGTGGTGATATGGACAAAAAGCAGTAATTTTACATAAAGGACTGTATAAATGAACTTAACTAGAATAATTTCATACTTGATATGAAACCAAGTCAGCTAGCAGGATGAGGGGGGAAAAAAAGAAAATAAAGTAATAATTCAAATCTAAATATTCTCTGATGGCTCCATAGTAGTTACAAAAATCACACTTTTAATATATTTGGCTACTTAACAATGGATTATGTCTTTACATTTAAAGTTGTTAAAGATGGACACCTGTGCAGTTTTGTAGGCTTTTTGAGTCTGTATTTAAAGGAAGGATGAGGTAAAAAGAGGATCTTAAGAGCCACATTAAGGCCGGGTGTGGTGGCTCACGCTTGTAATCCCAGCACTTTGGGAGGCTGAGGTGAGCAGATCACTTTAGGTCAGAAGTTAGAGGCCAACATGGCAAAACCCTGTCTCTACTAAAAATACAAAAAAAAATTAGCTGCGCATGATGGTGGGTGCCTGTGCTCCAAGCTACTCGGGAGGCTAAGGCATGAGAATCACTCGAACCCAGGAAGTGGAGGCTGCAGTGAGCCAAGATCATGCCAGTACACTCCAGCCTGAGCGACAGAGCAAGGCTCTGTCTCAAGAAAGCCACAATACAATCCCTTATTTTCAGGTTCAGACTCCACAAGTATGAAGTCTGTAATTAGCTTTCCAACTTTTGCCTATGTAATAGGCAAAAATCTCAGTAATAAGAATATATTATTTTTAATGCCATATAATTCCTTTATAGTGATATTTGGGGCAAACAGGACTGCCACCCCCTAGAGGCCACATCTCTGTGACTTCTGAATTAATTCTCACAAATATGTCAAGCAGAATTGAATAAAATGAACAACCCTCCTGAGTAATATATGAGGTTTAGAAAAGGCATGAGTCAGCAATGTCTGTTGTACACAGTTAAAAACTTTTATATAAACTTCCTCCACATTAATACATTAGCATTAGACTATCGTGCTTCAGTCATTATTCGATGTCTGTCCCATTGGTAATAATAATGGTTAACATTTCAGTGATAACCATATGCCAAGTACTATCTTAAGCATTATACATACATAATCTCATTTAAACCTCAAAACAACTCTTCAAGGTATACCAGGAACTGTTACTATTTCCATTTTACCAATGAGGCGACCAGAGAAGTTAAATGACTTGCTAGCATCTCACAGTAAATGGCAGAGTTTGGATTCAAAGCTTGACAGCCTGACTGCAGAACTCATACTGTTTTTTTGGGGGGCTTTCTTGTTTTATTTCTAAACTGTTAACAGAGTCCTTAATAAGGTTATACCTCATCTGCTTTTTCTTTTGGTAAAGGATAGATAAATTAGCAAGCTACATGATTTTAAGAAGTATAGTGCTACAGGTTGAATATCCCTTATCTGAAATGCTTGAGACCAGAAGTATTTTAGATTTCAGATTTTTTATTTTGGAATATTTCCTTTACACTTACCAGTTGCACATCCCAAATCTGAAATCCAAAATACTCCAATGCGCATTTCCTTTGAGTGTCGTGTCGGCACTCAAAAAGTTGCAGATTTTGGATATCAGATTTTTGGATTAGGAATATTCAACCTGTAACAGTTATATTTTCTTTGTAAGGCTGTCTTAAATCATTTCTACAAAATCGTCCTCCCTAACGAAGCAAAAGCGTATAGATCTATCAGGTAAATGCTACCTTTTCTTTCACATATTCTTTGTAGTGCCAAATATAGGGAAGATACCCAGGAATTTAAACAAAATTGGTTATGTTGTGCTGACAAAGGGCAATTATTTTAACTATACGTCTATTTTGTTTTACTACCTGACTTCTGAGTCGTATCCAATACCATGGAATTTTCCAGTGGTAGAAAATCTCAAAATCAAAGTAATAAGAGATAAAACCCTTTCTATTTGGTCATTTGGTTATTCAAAAAACAAGAACAAAACATTATTTTTTTGAGGAACTCTTAGGGTGTAAGGAAGCATTTTATTGCGATTCTTTTCATTCAAAGACTTACACATTTCTCTCCCCTAGGAAATACCTTTTTCTTCCTTGAATCTCTTTCTTTTCATATTGATATTTCAGATATGTAAGTTTCATATTTACTTAACCAGTCAGCATTATACCTTGTAGCATGTTAACAAGTTCATTTAAATTTCATGAAAACAATTCCATAAATAAAAGATGGCTTTCTGTGGATCACTAGGTTATTTTTATTTTGTTTTCTAGGAAATAACAGTACAACAGCTAATGGCTCATTTGGATTCTATCAGGAAAGACATGGTCATCCTAGAGAAAAGTGAATTCGCAAATCTGAGAGCAGAGAATGAGGTGATGCAAATTTTAATTTATTACTCATAAAATAACTGATCTCATAATAAGCATCCTACTTAGTGAATAAGTTAATAAGACCAAGTAATAATTCCATGTGGTTAGTAAACAATAAGTTTTTAGATTTAAAAAGTACTATTTGTTTAACCATACCTAATCTTTTTCTATATAAATCATACTGCTTTGCATACTGAAGAGAATAAGAGTTACATTTTATACATGTAAAACCACATAAAACAGAAAATCTTGAACTATATATATAAAATTTCTATATAATGGTTTCAGAGCTGAGAGTAATGTGGCATTTTCTATTTTATTTAATCCTGTACTAAATGTCTTTGTGACTTGAGAAAAGTATATATTTTTTTTTTTTTGAGACGGAGTCTCGCTCTGTCACCCAGGCGCCCAGGCTGGAGTGCAGTGGCTGGATCTCAGCTCACTGCAAGCTCCGCCTCCCGGGTTCACGCCATTCTCTCGCCTCAGCCTCCCGAGTAGCTGGGACTACAGCTGCCCGCCACCTCGCCCGGCTAATTTTTTGTATTTTTTTAGTAGAGACGGGGTTTCACTGTGTTAGCCAGGATGGTCTCGATCTCCTGACCTCGTGATCCACCCATCTCGGCCTCCCAAAGTGCTGGGATTACAGGCTTGAGCCACCGCGCCCGGCCTATTTCTGTAATTAAGTCAGAATTTTAAGTTACGTTATCCACTATAGCTTTTTAAATTTAGAAAATCAATTTTTAAAAGTATAATACAAAAACAAATGCATTTTGCTCATAAGAATTATTTTCTGAATACAGTGGCTTAGTAGTTTCTTTTGAAGATTTTTTTCCTTATCAATTGTGTATTAGAAATCCATAGATTGTCCAAATTTTGGTAATCTAGCGTTTCAGTTTTTTTAATCATAATATAGACTTAGTTTAATGCTAATTACATGTGATCTTTCCTGTACCTAGAAAATGAAAATTGAATTAGACCAAGTTAAGCAACAACTAATGGTAAGTGAATTTTTTTTCTAGCTGTTAATTTCAGAACAAATATTCATTATAAGATCATTTTTAAAATATCTTTATTTTCTTTACAGCATGAAACCAGTCGAATCAGAGCAGATAATAAACTGGATATCAATCTAGAAAGGAGCAGAGTAACAGATATGGTATTGTGCTTTTAAATGTACTTTCTTGGTTACTTATTCCTTTTTAATTTTAGTCTTTTTTTTTTAACTTCCTGCTGCTTCATATCCTATAGTTTACAGATCAAGAAAAGCAACTTATGGAAACAACTACAGAATTTACAAAAAAGGTAAGGTAATATGTAAAAACGTCTCTTTTGTACAGTTCTTGTGCCTTGTATAACTGCTTTTATGTGTACCAGTTTATAAGTTTGGACTTTTAAAAACTAACCCTATAGAATCTCTGGCTTCCTCATAACTATTATAGTTAGCCAGCACTTCCGGGGAACCTGGCACCAAGTAGATCGTCATCTATGAGCCATGACCTTGAAGTAAGAATCAAGCTTTCCACATTGTGTACTTTTTTAAACGAAATTACTTCTATAATAGAAAATAACTATTTTTTGGGCTAGGCACAGTAGCTCACACCTGTTAATCCTGCACTTTGGGAGGCTGAGGCAGGAGTTCAAGACCAGTCTGGGAATAGAGCAAGACCCTGTCTCAAAAAAAAAGAAGAAAATAACTGTTTTTTAAAAGACAAAGATTCATTATTGGTATTTCATAATTGGTACTTAAATGAGTGCCTGGGTTCAGTTAAATAATTATCTTAAGGTTTTAAAAAAGCTACATATTAATAATATATAAATACTCATATTTAGTATTTATTAATGTGCCAGATACCATTTTACATGCTTTACTTATATCTGTTATATCTGTTAATTCACTTAATATTCGTATCAGTCTGTGTGACGTAGGCACTATTATTCCCATTTTAACAATTTGGAAAATGAAGCACAGAGGGGTTAAGGTCCCACAGTTAATAAGTGGTGTCACTAGGGAAAGAACCTGGATTCTAAATCCCTAACTTGGAAGTACTGCTCTCCTTCTCAGTAATCCTACAATGTAATCATGACTTCATCTCTGTGGCTTGAGTAAAACCCAGCTTTCTGACTCAGCTTTGTCCTTTTCTTAAAAGTTCAAAGCCATTTGTCCACATTCTAACAGAAAATAGGTCGCTCTTGCTTATAATTTAATAGAAGAGAAGGTCACATTTGTTCTTTCAAAGATCTTACTCTTTTCCCTTACTTCTTGGCCACATAAAGGAGACAAGCAAGGAAATCATATATATTTAGGTATCAAATATTATGAGGTTTTTAGAATATGCCCAGTATGTGATACTCCTAAAAGATGATCTCCAAATATGAAAGTAGAGGGAATGTAATTCATCAGTTTATAGTGTTTTTTTTATAATTTTTTTTTTGATACTTTAAGTTCTAGGGTACATATGCATAACATGCAAGTTTGATACATAGGTATACATGTGCCATGTTGGTTTGCTACACCCATCAACTCATCATTTACCTTAGGTATTTCTCCTAATGCTATCCCTCCCTCAACCCCTCACCCCCCAACAGGCCCCACTGTGTAATGTTCCTGTATCCAAGTGATCTCATTGTTCATTTTCCACCTATGAGTGAGAACTTGTGGTGTTTGGTTTTCTGTCCTCGTGATAGTTTGTTGAGAATGATGGTTTCTAGCTTCATCCGTGGCCCTGCAAAGGACATGAACTCATCCTTTTTTATGGCTGCATAGTATTCCATGGTGTTTATGTGCCACATTTTCTTTTTTTTTTTTTT
>NW_012114921.1:20644-22401 GCF_000951035.1 Colobus angolensis palliatus
TCACTCTGATGGTAGTTTCTTTTGCTGTGCAGAAGCTCTTTAGTTTAATTAGATCCCATTTGTCAGTTTTGGCTTTTGTTGCCATTGCTTGTGGTGTTTTAGACATGAAGTCCTTGCCCATGCTTATGTCCTGAATGGTATTGCCTAGGTTTTCTTCTACGGTTTTTATGGTTTTAGGTCTAACATTTAACTCTAATCCATCTTGAATTAATTTTTGTATAAGGTGTAAGAAAGGGATCCAGTTTTATATAAGGTGTAAGAAAGGGATCCAGCTAGCCAGTTTTCCCAGCACCATTTATTAAATAGGGAATCCTTTCCCCATTTCTTGTTTTTGTCAGTTTTGTCAAAGATCACCTGGTGGTTGTAGAAGCATGGTGTTATTTCTGAGGCCTCTGTTCTGTTCCCTTGGTCTGTATCTCTGTTTTGGTACCAGTACCATGCTGTTTTGGTTACTGTAGCCTTGTAGTATAGTTTGAAGTCAGGTAGCGTGATGCCTCCAGCTTTGTTCTTTTGACTTAGGATTGTCTTGGCAATGCGGGCTCTTTTTTGGTTCCATATGAACTTTAAAGTAGTTTTTTCCAATTCTGTGAAGAAATTCATGTGGCCATTTTCACAATATTGATACATGAGCATGGAATATTCTGCCATTTGTTTGTATCCTCTTTTATTTCGTTGAGCAGTGGTTTATAGTTCTCCTTGAAGAGGTCCTTCACATCCCTTGTAAGTTGAATTCTAGGTATTTTATTCTCTTTGTAGCAATTGTGTATGGGAGTTCTTCACTCATGATTTGGCTCTCTGTTTGTCTGTTATTGGTGTATAAGAATGCTTGTGATTTTTGCACGTTGATTTTGTATCCTGAGACTTTGCTGAAGTTGCTTAGCTTAAGGACATTTTGGGCTGAGACAGTGGGGTTTTCTAAATATACAATCATGTCATCTGCAAACAGGGACAATTCGACTTCCTCTTTTCTTAATTGAATACCCTTTATTTCTTTCTCTTGCCTGATTGCTCTGATTGGCCCGGCCAGAACTTCCAACACTATGTTGAATGGGAGTGGTGAGAGAGGGCATCCCTTGTCTTGTGCTAGTTCTCAAAGGGAATGCTTCCAGTTTTTGCCCATTCGGTGTGATACTGGCTGGGGGTTTGTCATAAATAGCTATTACTATTTTGGGATACATCCCATCAATACCTATTTATTGAGAGTTTTTAGCATGAAGGGGTATTGAATTTTGTCAAAGGTCTTTTCTGCATCTGTTGAGATAATCACGTAGTTTTTGTTTTTGGTTCTGTTTATGTGATGGATTACACTTATTGATTTGCGTATGTTGAACCACCCTTGTATCCCAAGGATGAAGCCGACATAATGGTAGTGGATAAGCTTTTCGATGTGCTGTTGGATTCGGTTTGCCAGTATTTTATTGAGGATTTTCGCATCAATGTTCATCACAGATATTGCTCTAAAATTCTTTTTTTGTTGTGTCTCTGCCAGGCTTTGGTATCAGGATGATGTCAGTCTCATAAAATGAATTAGGGAGGATTCCCTCTTTTTCCGTTGATTGGAATAGTTTCAGAAGGAAACTATTTTGTACAGCTCCTCTTTGTGCCTCTGGTAGAATTCAGCTGTGAATCTGTCTGGTCCTGGACTTTTTTTGGTTGGTAGGCTATTAATTAATTCCCTCAATTTCAGAGCCTGCTATTTGTCTATTCAGGGATTCAACTTCTTCCTGGTTTAGTCTTGGGAGGGTGTATGTGTCCAG
>NW_012114921.1:26129-37705 GCF_000951035.1 Colobus angolensis palliatus
AGTACCTCAGTTGAAAATGCAGAAATCACCGGTCTTCTGTGTCGCTCGCGCTGGGAGTTGGAGACTGGAGCTGTTCCTATTCGGCCATCTCGCTCCGCCCCCCCAAAAAGAAGCCTACACACTGCTTTAAATGTGTCTCAGAGATTCTGGTATGTTGTGTCTTTGTTCTCATTGGTTTCAAAGAACATCTTTATTTCTGCCTTCATTTCGTTATTTACCCAGTAGTAATTCAGGAGCCAGTTGTTCAGTTTCCATGTAGTTGTGCAGTTTTGAGTGAGTTTCTTAATCCTGAGTTCTGATTTGATTGCACTGTGGTCTGAGAGACAGTTTGTTGTGATTTCTGTTCTAAGTCTCTAAGGATTTGCGTTATGAATCTGGGTTCTTCTGTATTGGGTGCATGTATATTTAGGATAGTCAGCTCTTGTTGTTGAATTGATCCCTTTACCATTATGTAATGGCCTTCTTTGTCTCTTTTGATCTTTATTGATTTACAGTCTGTTTTATCAGAGACTAGGATTGCAACCCCTCCTTTTTTTTTTCTTTCCATTTGCTTGGTAGATCTTCCTCCATCCCTTTATTTTGAGTCTGTGTGCATCTTTGCATGTGAGATCAGTCTCCTGAATACAGCATACTGATGAGTGTTGACGCTGTCCAATTTGCCAGTCTGTGTCTTTTAATTGGGGGCATTTAGTCCATTTACATTTAAGGTTAATATTGTTATGTGTGAATTTGATCCTGTCATTATGATGTTAGCTGGTTATTTTGCCCATTAATTGATGCCCTTTCCTCCTAGCATCAATGGTTTTTACAATTTGGCATGTTTTTGCAGTGGCTGGTACCGGTTGTTCCTTTCCATGTTTAGGGCTTCCTTCAGGAGCTCTTGTAAGGCAGGCCTGGTGGTGACAAAATCCCTCAGCATTTGCTTGTCTGTAAAGGATTTTATTTCTCCTTCACTTATGAAACTTAGTTTGGCTGGATATGAAATTCTGGGTTGAAAATTCTTTTCTTTAAGAATGTTGAATATTGGCCCCCACTCTCTTCTGGCTTGTAGAGTTTCTGCCAAGAGATCCACTGTTAGTCTAATGGCTTCCCTTTGTGGGTAACTCAACCTTCCTTTCTGGTTGCCCTTAACACACTTTTTCCTTCATTTCAACCTTTGTGAATCTGACAATTATGTGTCTTGGGATTGCTCTTCTCAAGGAGTATCTTTGTGATGTTCTCTGTATTTCCTGAATTTGAATGTTGGCCTCCCTTGCTAGGTTGGGGAAGTTCTCCTGGATAATATCCTGAAGTGTTTTCCAACTTGGTTCCATTCTTCCCATCCCTTTTAGGTACACCAATCAAACGTATATTTGGTCTTTTCACAGACTCTCATATTTCTTGGAGGCTTTGTTCATTTCTTTTTACTCCTTTTTCTCTCACCTTGTGTTCTTACTTTATTTCATTCATTTGATCTTCAATCACTGATACCCTTTCTTCCACTTGATCAAATTGGCTATTGAAGCTTGAGCATGCATCACGAAGTTCTGGTGCCATGGTTTTCAGCTCCATCAGGTCATTTAAGGTCTTCTCTATGCTGTTTATTTTAATTAGCCATTCATAATCTTTTTTCAAGGTTTTTAGCTTCCTTGCGATGGGTTTGAACGTCTTCCTTTAGCTTGGAGAATTTTGTTATTACCGACCTTCTGAAGCCTGCTTCTGTCAACTCGTCAAAGTCATTCTCCATCCAGCTTTGTTTCATTGCTGGCAAGGAACTGCAATCCTTTGGAGGAGAAGAGGCACTCTGATTTTTACAATTTTCAGCTTTTCTGCTCTGGTTTCTCCCCATCTTTGTTGTTTTATCTATCTTTGGTCTTTGATGTTGGTGACCTATAGACGGGGTTTTGGTGTGGATGACCTTTTTGTTGATGCTGATGCTATTCCTTTCTGTTTGTTAGTTTTCCTTCTAACAGTTAGGTCCCTCAGCTGCAGGTCTGTTGGAGTTTGCTGGAGGTCCACTCCAGACCCTGTTTACCTAGGTATCACCAGCAGCGGCTGCAGAACAGCAAATATTGCTGCCTGATCCTTCCTCTGGAAGCTTCGTCCCAGAGGGGCAGCCACCTATATGAAGTGAAGTGTCTTTCAACCCCTACTAGAAGATGTCTCCCAGTTAGGCTACACGGGGGTCAGGGACCCACTTGAAGAGGCAGTCTGTGCGTTCTCAGGGCTCAAACGCGGTGCTGGGAGAGCCACTGCTTTCTTCAGAGCTGTCAGAGACATTTAAGTCTGCAGAAGTTGTCTACTGCCTTTTGTTCAGCTATGCCCTGCCCACAGAGGTGGAGTCTAGAGACAGTAGGCCTTGTTGAGCTGTAGTGGGCTCCGCCCAGTTCAAGCTCCCCAGCTGCTTTACCTACTCAAGCCTCAGCAATGGCGGACACCCCTCCCCCAGCCAGGCTGCCGCCTCACAAGTTCCATCTCAGACTGCTGCGCTAGCAGTGAGCAAGGCTCCGTGGGAGTGGGACCTGCTGAGCAAGGCACAGGAGAGAATCTCCTTGTCTGCTGGTTGCCAAGACCTTGGGAAAAGCACAGTATTTGGGTGGGAGTGTCCCGTTTTTCCAGGTAGTCTGTCATGGCTTCCCTTGGCTAGGAAAGGGAAATCCCCTGACCCTTTGCGCTTCCTGGGTAAGGCAATGCCCTGCCCTCCTTCAGTTCACCCTCTGTGGGCTGTACCCACTGTCCAATCAGTCCCAATGAGATGAACCAGGTACCTCAGTTGGAAATGCAGAAATCACCCATCATCATCTGCGTCAATCACGCTGAGAGCTGTAGACCAGAGCTGTTCCTTTTTGGCCATCTTGAAATGCTTAAAATTTTTTTATACCACTATGCTTTTACTGTTTCCCCAACTAAGACTTTTGTATCACAATTAGCCCATAAGTGAGGGTTTCTAATGTAAATGCTTTTGTCCATTTAATACACAGGAACAAAATTAAGTTCTCTTATTTATTCTGGTTTACTACAGGACACTCAAACCAAAAGTATTATTTCAGAGACCAGTAATAAAATTGACGCTGAAATTGCTTCCTTGAAAACACTGATGGAGTCTAACAAACTTGAGACAATTCGTTATCTTGCAGGTAAGACTGTCAGAGAAAGAAATTGCCGCCATCTCATTTTCCTGTTAGTTCCTACCTACCAAGGTAACTGAGCAGGCACAGGAGAAAAAGGAGGAGCTATTTATTGCTTGGTCCCCTGCAGTGCTTAAAGAAGGTTCTAGTCTCAGGATATATTTTTTGGATTATTGGGGTTTTTTTTAAATACTTCTAATTTTTATTATAGCAGATTCCAAATTAGACACAGCCAAATAGGGTGTAGTATGGGACAGTTCTAAATGTTAAGCTTCTTTCATCCTCACAGATATGTTACCCTACAGAATATAAGTTTAGCAGGCAATTCTGCAGCTTACTAATAGAAAAAGCATGTGGATATAAAAGAAATATATAAACACAAGCACAAAAATGATAGAAGGATAAACTGGGTATTCCACAGTGAAAAAAAAAATGAAAATTTTCTTTGTATTGCTGATGTTCTTCCATAAAGATTTGAATGAGGTTAGAGAAAAAAGATCAAAAAAGTAGATATAAGCCCATTAAAAACCTGGAGGAGGGGGAGATGACCTTACCTTACCTTAAATCAACTGATTCAGCCCAGATACTACCCCAAAATTAGATTATTTGTCACATACTGAGCTCCTCAAGTACCATTTGACCTGACCCAATTACAGGGCCCAGCCCAGTGATTTAGGAAGAATGCCCTAGTCAACTATTACTTGTCTTTTTTCTTTCCTTTTATAAAAAGTAATGTATTTTCATTATAAACTATTCATAGAATTCAAAAGCAGTAAAAGTGAAAGCCCCTCCCCATGTATATTTACTATTAGTAGTAAACATTTTCTAGGCTTTTTCTTCTATATATAAACATCTTATATACTTTATAAAAATAATTAGATCACGTATTTTTTATAGTCTACAACTTTTAAACATTTAACCAAATGTCCTATTTCTTTCCACATCAATTCACACAGATATCTTTTTATTAGAAAGCACAGTATTCCCTATATGAAAATGCCACAATTTATGTATCCAGTCCTCTATTAACAGGCATTCTCCCTCCAGTTTTTCATTATTAAGGACAATACTGTATTGAACAGCCATATATGTGTGTTACGTTTGAGTAAATACACATACACACACACATATCTTTGTACCCCCATGCTAGTATTTCTATATAACAACTTGCTATGTACATTTAAATTTTGGGGTCAAAAAGATATGTACATTTAAAATGTTTGATATTAACAAATTGCTATCTAAAAGAAAACTGCCAATTTATACTCTTAGTCATTTTCTGGGCAGTCACCACTGATGTTGAGGGTGCCAGCAGGGTTGAAGATGGAGCCCCTCCAGTCATCAGCTGAACCATGGAAGGGTCACAAGTAAAATAGCCTACCTACAAGCATAATTGGAATCAGAACTTACTCTTTACATCTGTCAATGTGTGCCTCAGTTTCTCATACCAGCTTTCTCCATAGGTTGGAAGCATTAGCACCTAGACTCTTTTATCATTCTACTTTAATCAGGAGAGATTGCCCTCTTTGCTTAGTTCCAATTTGTGAAATCCTCAGAAAGAAGTCTGAATGGTTCATCTTGGGTCAGACACCACCTTTTGACCCAGAACACTGCCACCAAGGAATAATAGCAATTTCCATTTAATCTATGTAGATAATGTGGCAGATTTTGCTCTTGGCAGATAAATAATGAAAGCTAATGTTTACAGAGTGCTTAAAATGTACCAGGCACATGCTTACCTAGGCATTTTACGTATATGTAGAATGTCTCCCTAGACAGGGTATAGAGGATAAAGAGCAAACTTAAAGAATTTGGAGATGGCTCCATAGTTACAACAACAACAGCCATGAGAAAAAAAAGCTGAAATAACAGCAGCAAGACATGAGAGAGAAACTTAAATGCAGTAACGATTGTATACTCTACTGAAGGAACAAAATACCTCCCACCTCACAATAAGTAAGTGTTCATTTGGTTATCTAAAACTTAATTTATCAGCTGTTGACTCAGCAGAGGATGTAACCACTTAGATAGCACTATGTGACTCAAATAAATGACAGATTGAGTCTTTCAGGTGTCACAGTGTATAATAAGGATAACAAATTTTTTGTGTGTTTTTTTATTAAAAGAAAAAAAGAACGGCGTTGGAGTCAAGTACACTTAGTCTTCTTTTTTTTTTTTTTTTTTTTGAGATGGAGTCTCACTCTGTTGCCCAGGCTGGAATGCAGTGGTGCGATCTCAGCTCACTGCAACCTCCGCCTCCCAGGTTCGTGCCATTCTCCTGCCTCAGCCTCCCAAGTAGCTGGGACTACATGTGCCCGCCACCACGCCCAGCTAATTTTTTTTTTGTATTTTTAGTAGAGACGGGGTTTCACCGTGTTAGCCAGGATGGTCTCGATCTCCTGACCTCATGATCTGCCTGCCTCGGCCTCCCAAAGTGCTGGGATTACAGGCGTGAGCCACTGTGCCCAGCCCAAGTACACTTAGTCTTAAATCCTGGCTCCACTGTTTGCTAGCGATATAACTGGGTGTATTACCTCATCTGTACAACAGGGATAATACCACCAATCTCATGGTTAGTGTGTAATTACTCAGCGTACTAGCATACTACCTG
Source organism: Colobus angolensis palliatus (assembly GCF_000951035.1). NCBI lineage: Eukaryota > Metazoa > Chordata > Mammalia > Primates > Cercopithecidae > Colobus > Colobus angolensis. The sequence goes on from NW_012114921.1 coordinate 31,848, forward strand.
ACACATGGCAAATAGTAGCAGGATCAAATGGGAGAATATGTAATTGCCCAGTGGCAGTAAGACAAGAAACATTGTATTATTACTTCTCAAATGTCCTTCTCTGTATTTCTTAGAGATGCCTAATCCCGTTTATTAAAACTGAGAAAATGATCTTATCATTAACCAAGTTTCAGTAAATAGTAGGATCAAGTGGGATGGTGTACAAATGGGTTTATACATTATGAATAACTTTACTTTGAAAGGCTAATTTCTTGTGTCTTTATTCATAAAAGTTTTCTCTTCATCTCTAACTAACTTGTTTTTAAAATTCATTCATTGGTATTTTAAACAAACTGGAAACTAGGGCGTCCCTAAAGGCCACACACAGATTTACCTTCTAAAAGCTGGGAAAACTGAATTTTTTTAATCCAAAATTATGTAACATAAAGTACAGGTAGTATATTAACTATTTTAAAAACCTGATGCTGTTTCTGCCTTTTCTTCTACCTCATTGAGTTTAAAGAGTTTTTATTAAGATTTTTTTTAAGAATTATGAGAAATTATTTTAAAATGTACTGAAAAGGCAAAACCATCATTCTTAGCAAAGTATCACAAGAACAGAAAACCAAACACCACATGTTCTCACTCATAGGTGGGAACTGAACAATGAGATCACTTGGACTCGGGAAGGGGAGCATCACACACTGGGGCCTATCATGGGGAGGGTGGAGGGGGGAGGGATTGCATTGGGAGTTATACATGATATAAATGATGAATTGATGGGTGCAGCACACCAACATGGCACAAGTATACATATGTAACAAACCTGCACGTTATGCACATGTACCCTAGAACTTAAAGTATAATAAAAAAATAAATAAATAAAATTCTCTTCTCATAGATATACGTATGTTTTACTAGCCTAACTACATAATTTTTAATACAAGAAAGATTTCATTTATCATGAGATCTGAAATTAGAGCTTATTATTTAAAGTAGTCAATAATGCTAATGTTAATGATTTTAAATAGTTTATATGTTCTAAATGACATATAATTTACATTTGAATATACAGGCGCTTTTAAGAATTGGGCATTAATGCTGTCCTTAAGAATGTCTTACATCCTTAATTTTCTAGGGAATAAAAAACAGGATAGAACATTGCTTGGATTTCCTGTTTTTTGCTCTTCACTTAAAGATAACATTATTCTCGTTAGCTCTGCAAAATAATACAAATACAAGACCTATAACACAGTTTCTTCTTTTCACAGCTTCGGTGTTTACTTGCCTGGCAATAGCATTGGGATTTTATAGATTCTGGAAGTAGTAGTAATGCTCATACTGCCATGGCTGTTGGCTTCTTAGAACACCAAACCAGGAGAGATTTACTTTGAACATTGTCAGTTGCAGCAAAAATTTGCTACACAAGATTATTCAAAGTATATCTGGACTAAAAGAAGAATATTTTAGAAAGAGATAGTTTGTCTTTATTGTGTGTGTCTTTAGTATATTGAAAAGCTGTCATTCAGACCTGGTTTGAGATAGAAGAGCATTTCGTCCTTTTTGATAGTTCATAAAAATCGAACCAGAGTTTCCTTGCGTTTGCTTGAACAATTGTGTAAATCATACAGGATTTTGTTGGTATTGGTTGAATATTTGAAAACTATTCCCTAGCCTACATATTTATTACTGAATTAACTTTCCTGATAACCATTGCATAATTACATTTCTTCTATAAAATAAAAGATTATTACAACAAAGTTGTGTGGGTTTTAAAAGTGACTTACCATATAGTTGGAGATTGATTTCTTTTTGGTAATGAACTAAAACAATAAATTTTAAAATGATTGATAGGCCAGGCGCGGTGGCTCACACCGGTAATCTCAGCACTTTGGGAGGCTGAGGCAGGCGGATCACTTGAGGTCAGGCGTTCTAGACCAGCTTGGCCAACATGGTGAAACCTGTCTCTACTGAAAATACAAAAATTAGCCAGACATGGTGGTGCATGCCTGTAATCCCAGCTACTTGGGAGGCTGAGGCAGGAGAATTGCTTGAACCTGGGAGGAGGAGGTTGCAGTGAGCTGAGATAGCGCCACTGCACTCCAGCCTGGGTGACAGAGCAAGACTCCATTTCATAAATAAATGTGTGCTTTAGTGCAAATGTACACCACTTAATATGAAATCTGTAGAGTTGCTAAATATTGAGCTCTGATTATTACATGTATTTTTAAAATATTTGATACTCAAAAACCAGTTTATCCCTGCTTCTTAATCTAGTTTATGTTAACCCATGTTAAATTTATTACATAAAACAAAGCTTTCCTTAATGACTTAAATTCAGCAAACATTGATTGATATCTAGTACCTACTCTCAAGAAACTCATAGGAAAATTTAAATTCTAGTTTTGTTATTAGATGTATATTTTTTCTTACAAAGTAATATCTATTAGTAAATCATATGTAATTTCAAAGAAATTTTAAAATGTCCTTTTCATCTTAGTTCTTCAGTTTTATCCAGATCAAGAAGACAAGACCAAAAAGTAAACATTTTGATTTCATAATGCCTTCGTAATAGCTATAAAAGTTGGACAACAATCAGTTATTCAAAATAACCTTGTCATTTGTTTAGCTATAAACAGGGACTCTGCAGCATAGAGTAGTCAAGAGATTGGTCCATATGGTCCAGTGAGTGAGAGTCAGAGGCTTTCCAACTATATTTTCCTCAGAAATCTAACTGCTGGTTTGTTTTCAAAAGAAAAACTCTTGACATTATCCTGTTGCATTCTGGTTCATTTTTATCTCACAATCCTATTGCCTAAGAGAGTTCATGCACGTTGTACATGAATTTTCACTGGGTCAATTAATAAGTGACCATATATATTAAAGGCCACTGTAACAAAGTACACTGCATTTGTTCAATTAACCAGTATGACTGCCTGCTATATGCCAAACAGCATGCTAGTCCCTGTGTGCACAGAGATAAACATGGTTTTATTCTCATTGAATTGACAATCTTAGTGAAGAAGAGAGACATTAAGCAAGTAAATAAATTAGTGGTCTGTTAAGATTTAAAATACTCTAAAATATTAAGAGGGAATGTGTCTTTCCTCCATGTGAAGGAAGCTCCAGTAGCATAACATTGTCATCATTCTTCATCCCCTTATCCAGTCTGCCCTAGGTAAAGTGACTTGCCCAATTGTAAATCTAGTAGGAGAAACAAGGCGCAATTAGCCCACTTCCTCCCCACTCCTGTTTGGGACCAGCCTATCTGAAGAGACATTCATTCTATTCTGCTTCTATGGGATCAGGCTCTGCCTCTGCGGAGACAGGGTCTCATGTGTTGCCAGGCTGGAGTGCACTGACTATAGGCATGATCATCTTTGGCCTTGATGAACTCCTTGGCTCAAGCAATCCTGCTGCCTCAGCCTCCGAAGTAGCTAGGACTACAGATGTGTGCCACTGTGCTCAGCAAGAGAATATGGGTTTTATCTTAAGGCCAGTAAGCTTCCTATCACTGAACTCTAGAATTGGACAGATTTACCCTGTCTCAAGCATTGCTCTACAGGGCCAGACCCTTAACCTGCTGAACTGGTTTCAGCAATCAAATCCACTGTTGTCACAGCAAACTATTTCTGGTGATACTAGGTCAGAATGACTTTAGTATCCACATGAAGTACATGCAAGGGTCCAAAGGGTGGGCAGTCTATGGAATGGTGAGATGGCTGCTGCCACGGAAGCCCAAAATCAGTGACAGATCTTCAAGGGGAGACAAGAGCGACACAGCTGGCCCCAAGAGAGTCATAAATCTTTCCTAGCTCATGGGAGGAAGAGAAGAGAAAAGAGGAGGGGGTAGGAAAAAAGAGGGAATTGAAGTCAGAATTGAACTGAAAAGCCATAGCTGTTTTTTAGTTAGCCAAGCACTACTAATCTTTAAGATCAAAGGGAAAAAGAGTAAAAACTAAAGCCAAGGGTTTCTTATCCTGACCAATTTTAAACATATCCACACTAGAAGTGAAGGGTACTCTCTAGAAAGTGAAAGAAATAGAAGATGGCTGAATAGGAACAGCTCCAGGCTATAGCTCCCAGCATGAGCAACACAGAAGACAGGTGATTTCTGCATTTCCAACTGAGGTACCGGGTTCATCTCACTGGGGCGTGTCAGACAATGGGTGCAGGACAGAGGGTGCAGCCCACCAAGCGAGAGCCAAAGCAGGGTGAGGCATCACCTCACCCAGGAAGTGGAAGGGGTAAGGGAATTCCCTTTCCTAGCCAAGGGAAACCATGACACACAGCACCTGGAAAATCGGGTCACTCTCACCCTAATACTGTGCTTTTCCAAGGGTCTGAGCAAACGGCACACCAGGAGAGTATATCCCACACCTGGCTTGGAGGGTCCCACGCCCATGGAGCCTCCCTTATTGCTAGCACAGCAGTCTGAGATCTAACTGCAAGGTGGCAGTCAGGCTGGGGGAGGGGCGCCTGCCATTGCTGAGGCTTGATTAGGTAAACAAAGTGGCCAGGAAGCTCCAAAAGGATGGAGCCCACTGCAGCTGAAGGAGGCCTGCATGCCTCTGTAGACTCCAGCCAAGTGTAGACTCTGGAGATAAGGCATAGCCGGGGACAAGCCACAGCCAAACAAAAGGCAGCAGAAACCTCTGCAGATTTAAATGTCCCTGTCTGACAGCTTTGAAGAGAGTAGTGGTTCTCCCAGCACAGAGTTTGAGATCTGAGAAAGGACAGACTGCCTCCTCAAGTGGGTCCCTGACCCCAAGTAGCCTAACTGAAAGGCACCCCCGAGTAGGGCAAACTGACACCTCACACGGCCGGGTACCCCTCTGAGCCGAAGCTTCCAGAGGAACGATCAGGCAGCAACACTTGCTGTTCAGCAATATTCACTCTTCTGCAGCCTCCGCTGCCAATATCCAGGCAAACAGAGTCTGGACTGGACCTCCAGCAAACTCCAACAGACCTTCAGCTGAGGGTCCTGACTGTTAGAATGAAAACTAACAAACAGAAAGGACATCCACACCAAAACCCCATCTGTACATCACCATCATCAAAGACCAAAGGTAGATAAAACCACAAAGATGGGGAGAAACACAGCAGAAAGGCTGAAAATTCTAAAAATCAGAGCGCCTCACCCCCTTCAAAGGAATGCAGCTCCTCGCCAGCAACAGAACAAAGCTGGATGGAGAATGACTTTGACAAGTTGAGAGAACAAGGCTTCAGATGATCAAACTTCTCTGAGCTAAAGGAGGAGGAGATTCAAACTCATCGCAAAGAAGCTAAAAACCTTGAAAAACTTAGACGAATGGCTAATTAAACAATGTAGAGAAGTCCTTAAATGACCTGATAGAGCTGAAAACCATGGCATGAGGACTACGTGACAAATGCACAAGCTTCATTAACCGATTTGATCAACTGGAAGAAAGAGTATCATTTACTGAAGATCAAATGAATGAAATGAAGCAAGAAGTAAAAATAAAACGAACAAAGAATAAAAATAAATAAAAATAAATAAAATAAATAAATACAAAAAATAAAATGAAAGAGTAAAAATAAACGAACAAAGCCTCCAAGAAACATGGGACTATGTGAAAAGACCAAATCTACGTCTGACTGGTGTACCTGAAAGTGACAGGGAGAATGGAACCAAGTTGGAAAACACTCTTCAGAATATTATCCACGAAAACTTCCCCAACCTAGCAAGGCAGGCCAACATTCAAATTCAAGAAATACAGAACACCACAAAGAGATTCCTCAAGAAGAGCAACTCCAAGACACATAATTGTCAGATTCACCAAAGTTGAAATGAAGGAAAAAATCTTAAGGGCAGCTAGAGAGAAAGGTCGGGTTACCCACAAAGGGAAGCCCATCAG
>NW_012114921.1:38105-38585 GCF_000951035.1 Colobus angolensis palliatus
CAAAATAACCAGCTAACATCATAATGAGAGGATCAGATTCACACATAACAATATTAACCTTAAATGTAAATGGGCTAAATGCTCTAATTAAAAGAGATACAGACTGGCAAATTGGATAAAGAGTCAAGACCCATCAGTGGGCTGTATTCAGGAGACCCATCTCACGTGCAGAGACACACAAAGGCTCAAAATAAAGGGATACAGGGAGACCTACCAAGCAAATGGAAAACAAAAAAAGGCAGGGGTTGCAATCCTAGTCTCTGATAAAACAGACTTTAAACCAACAAATCAGAAGAGAAAAAGAAGGCCACTACATAATGGTAAAGGAATCAATTCAACAAGAAGAGCTAACTATCCTAAATATATGTGCACCCAATACAGGAGAACCCAGATTCATAAAGCAAGTCCTTAGAGACTTACAAAGAGACTTAGACTCCCACACAATAATAATGGGAGACTTTAACACCCCACTGTCAACAT
>NW_012114921.1:39603-52107 GCF_000951035.1 Colobus angolensis palliatus
TAGACGCAATAAAAAATGATAAAGGGGATATCACCACTGACCCCACAGAAATACAAACTACCATCAGAGAATACTATAAACACCTCTATGCAAATAAACTAGAAAACCTAGAAGAAATGGATAAATTCCTGGACACATACACCCTCCCAAGACTAAACCAGAAAGAAGTTGAATCCCTGAATAGACCAATAACAAGCTCTGAAATTAAGGCAATAATTAATGGCCGACCAACCAAAAAAATCCAGGACCAGACAGATTCACAGCTGCATTCTACCAGAGGCACAAAAAGGAGCTGTACAAAATAGTTGCCTTCTGAAACTATTCCAATCAACAGAAAAAGAGGGAATCCTCCCTAACTCATTTTATGAGACCGACATCATCCTGATACCAAAGCCTGGCACAGACACAACAAAAAAAAGAATTTTAGAGCAATATCTGTGATGAACATTGATGCGAAAATCCTCAATAAAATACTGGCAAACCAAATCCAGCAGCACATCAAAGAGCTTATCCACCATGATCAAGTGGGCTTCATCATGGGATGCAAGGCTGGTTCAACATATGCAAATCAATAAATGTAATCCAGCATATAAACAGAACCAAAGACAAAAATCACATGATTATCTCAATAGATGCAGAAAAGACCTTTGACAAAATTCAACAGCCCTTCATGCTAAAACCTCTCAATAAATTCGCTATTGATGGGCCATATCTCAAAATAAGGAGCTATTTATGACAAATCCACAGCCAATATCGTACTGAATCAGCAAAAACTGGAAGCATTCCATTTGAAAACTGGCACGAGACAGGGATGCCCTCTTTCTCCACTCCTATTCAACATAGTGTGGAAAGTTCTGGCCAGGACAATCAGGCAGGAGAAATAAAGAGTATTCAATTAGGGAAAGAGGAAGTCAAATTGTCCCTGTTTGCAGATGACAAGATTGTATATTAAGAAAACCCCATCGTCTCAGCCCAAAACCTCCTTACGCTGATAGGCAACTTCAGCAAAGTCTCTGGATTCAAAATCAATGTGCAAAAATCACAAGCATTCCTATACACCAATGACAGACAAACAGAGAGCCAAATCATGAGTGAACTCCCATTCACAATTGCTTCATAGACAATCAAATACCTAGGAATCCAACTTAAAGGGATGTGAAGGACCTCTTCAAGGAGAACTACAAACCAGTGCTCAATGGAATAAAAGAGGAAACAAACAAATGGAAGAATATTCCATGCTCATGGACAGGAAAAATCAATATCATGAAAATGGCCATACTACCCAAGGTAATTAATAGATTCAATGCCATCCCCATTAAGCTACCAATGACTTTCTTCACAGAATTTGAAAAAACTACTTTAAAGTTCATATGGAACCAGAAAAGAGCCCACATTGCCAAAACAATCCTAAGCCAAAAGAACAAAGCTGGAGGCATCACACTACCTGACTTCAAACTATACAACAAGACTACAGTAACCAAAACAACATGGTACTGGTACCAAAACAGAGATGTAGACCAAAGGAACTGAACAGAGCCCTGAGAAATAATACCACACATGTACAACCATCTGATCTTCGACAAACCTGACAAAAACAAGAAATGGGGAAAGGATTCCCTATTTAATAAATGGTGCTGGGAAAACTGGCTAGCCCTACGTAGAAAGCTGAAACTGCATCCCTTTCTTACACCTTACACAAAAATCAATTCAAGATGGATTACGGAGTTAAATATTAGACCTAAAGCCATAAAAACGCTAGAAGAAAACCTAGGCAATACCATTCAGGACATAGGAATGGGCAAGAACTTCATGTCTAAAACACCACAAGCAATGGCAACAAAAGCCAAAATTGACAAATGGGATCTAATTAAATAAGAGCTTCTGCACAGCAAAAGAAACTACCATCAGAGTGAACAGGCAACCTACAGAATGGGAGAAAAGTTTTGCCATCTACCCATCTGACAAAGGGCTAATATCCAGAACCTACAAAGAATTCAAACAAATTTACAAGAAAAGAACAACCCCATCAAAAAGTGGGCAAAGGATATGAACAGACATGTCTCAAAAGAAGACATTTATGTACCCAACAGAAACATGAAAAAAATGCTCATCATCACTAGCGACCAGAGAAATGCAAATCAAAACCACAATGAGATACCATCTCACACCTAGTTAGAATGGCGATCATTAAAAAGTCAGGAAACAACAGGTGCTGGAGAGGATGTGGAGAAATAGGAACACTTTTACACTGTTGGTGGGGCTGTAAACTAGTTCAATCATTGTGGAAGACAGTGTGGTGATTCCTTAAGGATCTAGAACTAGAAATACCATTTGACCCAGCCATCCCATTACTGGGTATATAACCAAAGATTATAAATCATGCTGCTATAAAGACACATGCACACGTATGGTTATTGCGGCACTATTCACAATAGCAAAGACTTGGAACCAACCCAGATGTCCATCAGTGACAGACTGGTTTAAGAAAATGTGGCACATACACACCATGGAATACTATGCAGCCATAAAAAAGGATGAATTTATGTCCTTTGTAGGAACACAAGATGCAGCTGGAAACCATCGTTCTCAGCAAACTATCGCAAGAATAGAAAACCAAACACCACATGTTCTCACTCATAGGTGGGAATTGAACAATGAGAACACTTGGACACAGGGTGGGGAACATCACACACTGGGGCCTGTCATGGGGTAGGGGGTAGGGGGAGGGATAGCATTAGGAGATATACCTAATGTAAATGACGAGTTAATAGGTGCAGCACACCAACATGGCACATGTATCCATATGTAACAAACCTGCACGTTATGCACATGTATCCTAGAACTTAAAGTATAAATAAAGAAAGTGAAATGTAACTAGATTTCTTTTGATTACTATACCAGCTAATATTTTAGAGCTTATGTAAATACTTGTAAAATTAATTACTCATAAATCTCTTGTCTTGCCTGTGTAGAGATATATAAGAATAATATCGGGAAAAGGTGTACAACTGAGTCCATGTCATTTTAAAAATCTCTAAATCTCTTCAATATAACATTTCTGTCTTCAGAATTGGAATAGAAGCATATCAGAGTAATTCTGAGAGTTTGTATAGACTTACATTTATATCAATTTTTTTAATGAAAGAGAAAAATCTAGCAGGTTAACTTAGTCATTTCACTGATTAGTACCTTCTCACAAACACTCCTCCAGAAGAAACCTTTTTTTTTACTCGCCTCTTCTCTTTGTTTGACTCACAAGAAGCACGGTCTTCCTATAAACAAAGGAAAAGAGGGTCAAATACAATTTTCATGCTAGCACACATTTTCATCTTTCTACATTGCCTATTCAAAAGAAAAAAAATTAACCATGCTAGTATTTTTAATTCTGATTAAATTTCTTTTAGGATTTTATGTGAATAAATTCCCAAATCTGAAGTACCAGTGTATTATATTGTGCTGAATCGTATGACTAGGAGGCACCTTAAGAACTAGAGAAAGAATATAGAAAATTTAGTGGGTAAGAGGTGGCTACCTGTCAGATATAGTCAATTTTCAGTGTTATCTCATTCAGTTTTATCTCTACCTAAAGATCCCCAGACACTAATATTTAACAAGATATTGGTAACTGAAAGTGTTAGTATGTCATCTTCTGGATTCTTTTGCCAGTCCCATAGTGCTGCGAATCATTCCCTAGCTTCCCTATCCCTCTCTTGTTTTTGTACTGGATCCCTCTACTGCTCTAGTCTCATTGTACACTTTGCCTGGTCTCCTGGTTTCACTATTTCTGAATATTTCTTGTCCATCTTGGTATTCTTAGGACCCAGCATGGAAGAATCAATAAATACTATGGTAAGGAGCAAGCAGGACTAGAAACACAATGAGTGGTCACTAGATGTTAATTATCTTTGAGTAATTCTTCCAATCAAAAATGCTCTGCATCTAGTTAGGCAGGACAGCTCTGAACACAGAGGCTCCAAGAACAGCACAAGGACCATGTCCCTGGGGAGAGCCCATGGCTGGAGTTAGTTCCCCAGGGTGTTCCTGCCCACACCTTTTCTAAGGAGTCCAGTTAGTTTAACTCAATAGTGTGTGAACATGGAAGTAAGCTGCCATTATCCAACACCGCCTGGAAAAACAACCATGCATCTGGTCCCTCCCATATCCCTCAGCTGCAAACTTGAGAGTAGGATAAACTTCTAGCTTTCTCTTATAGTGGCCAGGTGTTTGTGGGTGTAGGGTAATACAGATGGTCTCTTCTCTTGGAAAAAAAGCTTAGCGGCTAGTCTGAAGAAAAATAACAAACCTTTGATTGGGACTTAGCATATGATACAACTGTTCTTCATACTATACATACAAAATAAAGTGTAATGAGTAGCATTACCAATATTTTAAAGATGAGGCCAGGTGCGGTGGCTCACCACTATAATCCCAGCACTTTGGGAGGCCAAGGCAGGCAGATCACTTGAGGTCAGGAGTTCAAGACTAGCCTGGCCAACCCTATCTCCACTAAAAATACAAAAATTAGCTGGGCTTGGTGATGCATGCCTGTAATCCCAGCTGCTCAGGAGGCTGAGGCATAAGAATCGCTTGAACCCAGGAGACAGAGGTTGCAGTGAGCCGAGATTGTGCCACTACACTCCAGCTTGGGTGACAGAGCAAGACCCTGTCTCAAAAGAAAAAAGAAAAACACTCAGGTGGAGCAGGAGTTTAACCTAATCTAACTAGATGGAATTACAGAAAGAATATAGAAAATTTAGGGGGAAGAGGTGGCTACTTGTCAGATATAGCCAATTTTCCAGTGCTTTAATAAGAGTTATGACTTCCAGAAACAGGCAGGGTATGGTGGCTCACATCTGTAATCCCAGCGCTTTAGGAGGCTGTCGTTGGCAGATCGCTTTGAGCTCAGGAGTTTGAGACCAACCTGGACAACAATCCCCCCTCTCTACAAAAAATACAGAAAAAATTTAGCTGGGCATGGTGGCTCATGCCTGTAGTCCCAGCTACTCACGAGGCTGAGGCTGGAGGATTGCTTAAGCCTGGGAATTGGAGGCTGCAGTGAGCCGAGATCATGACCCTGAATGCCAGCCAGGGCACAGAGTGAGACCCTGTCTCAAAAAAATTAATTAAAGACTTCCAAAAACAGTAATACTTATTTTTCTTTACCTTTTATATATTAGAAGAGACGAATGGGAGAAAATTTTTGCAATCTACTCATCTGACAAAGGGCTAATTTCCAGAATCTACAAAGAACTCAAACAAATATACAAGAAAAAAACAACCCCATCAAAAAGTGGGCAAGGATATGAACAGACATGTCTCAAAACAAGACATTTATGTACCCAACAGACACATGAAAAAATGCTTGTCATCACTGGCCATCAGAGAAATGCAAATCAAAACCACAATGAGATACCATCTCACACCAGTTAGAATGGCGATCATTAAAGTCAGGAAACAACAGGTGTTGGAGAGGATGTGGAGAAATAGGAACACTTTTACACTGCTGGTGGGATTGTAAACTAGTTCAACCACTGTGGAAAACAGTATGGCAATTCCTCAAGGATCTAGAACTAGATGTACCATATGACCCAGCCATCCCACTACTGGGTATATACCCAAAGGATTATAAATCATGCTACTACAAAGACACATGCACACGTATGGTTATTGCGGCACTATTCACAATAGCCAAGACTTGGAATCAACCCAAATGTCCATCAGTGACAGACTGGATTAAGAAAATGTGGCACATATACACCATGGAATACTATGCAGCCATAAAAAAGGATGAGTTTGCGTCCTTTGTAGGGACATGGATGCATCTGGAAACCATCATTCTTAGCAAACTATCACAAGAAGAGAAAACCAAACACCGCATGTTCTCACTCATAGGTGGGAACTGAACAATGAGATCACTTGGACTCGGGAAGGGGATCATCACACACTGGGGCCTATCATGGGGAGGGTGGAGGGGGGAGGGATTGCATTGGGAGTTATACCTGATATAAATGATGAATTGATGGGTGCTGACGAGTTGATGGGTGCAGCACACCAAGGCACAAGTATATATATGTAACAAACCTGCACGTTATGCACATGTACCCTAGAACTTAAAGTATAAAAATAAATAAATAAATAAAATAAAATGACAAAAAAAAAATTAAAAAAAATAAAAAAAGAAGAGACCTTAAGGATTCCAAATTTTCTAGAAACAGTGGTTAAATAACGAAGTCCCTCCTAACACCAAATATGTAACTTGTTCTATCAAACCAAGTCTTAAAATACAACTACTTCAAAAGAAAATATGTGCTTGGCATTCAACAGGCCTTCCATAATTGTTCACTGAAGGTTGCAGATCTCCAAATTTCTAAAAGTTTCTGCATTTGGAGAACATTTTTCACCAAGATTACTCGTTTCTTTATCTTCCATTATAGCCAAGTAGTATATTTCTCCCTAATACATGTTTTCTTCTAAACTCAACAGAACTATATATTAAGATACTAAATACATGAATCATAATGCTTAAGCACCAAAAGCAATTCTAAATGTAAATGCAGTCTATTACTACAACAAAATTAGACAAAAATCCTTGTGGTGAAAATGTATCTTTTTTTTACCCTGAAAGAATTAACAGGTTTGTCGAACAGATTAAAATTCTACACATAAAACTGTTGACTTTGTGGATCTACCAATTATTGCTGGGATATATGGAATTCTTATTTTCAAAAAGCCTATGCACTCTGAAAATTCTAGACAGCATATGAAACTATAAGAGAATTCCACCTTCTTGCTTACCAGTACAAACTCTTAACAGTGTCAAAACCAACCCTTCTCCCCCAAAAAAGTAGGGTATAAACAAAGAGAAAGAAAGGCAAATCACAAAATCTTAGAACTTCCCCAAGCCAAGAGTTGAATGTGGATAGACTCCCTGAAATCCTCAAATTACTCCACAGGCCACTCTAGGTATATAAGCTAGGATGTCATAGGTCAGAGAGAAGCCCAGCAGAAACCATATCAAAGTTCAACCTTGTTCCGGACCTTTGCAGGTAGAAAATAAGGTTAAGTGAAACATGGAAGGTAACCGTGGAATATTGCCAGTTCCCGGTTAGCCATTCTTGATTAGCAGACATGGCCCAAAGCTGTAGATCAAGGACTTCCTGAATAATACTGGTTCTGGAGACAGAAGCTACGAGTTCAGTGCTACATAAATCTCTCTGTGGACAGACAGCTCTGCCAAAGCTATTACATTATATTTAAGTATATATTTAAATATATATATATAAAATAATTAAAACATTAGTTTAAATTTAATGTTTTAAGTACAATATATATATCAAAGAGCACAAAGAAAAAAAAGGTACAGCTTGATGAATTTTTACAAAGGGAACACACCCCTGTGACCATGACTGAGATCAAGAGACTGGATATTACCAGCATCCCAGAAGCCTCCATTTGCCCTTTCCTAGGCACTACTGACTTATCTTACCAATTTGTGGACTACATGGAAGCATACGGTATGTACTCTTTCATATTGCTTTCTTTTAGTCAGCACAGTGTTTGTGAAATTCATTCGTAGTGATGTGTAGAGCAGTAATTCATACATTTTCATTGCTATATAATATTCCATTGTATGAATATAGCAAAATGTATTGATTGTTACTGTTGAGGGAATTTTTAGATGATTCTAGTTTGAGAGATATATATATAATAAGGCTGACAAGAACATTCATGTATATATTTTTTGGTTTCCACCTGTGTACACAAAGAAACATGTACTAATTCCACTAGGAATTAATTTTCCAAAGTGGTTAAGCCAATTTACACTGCCACCATTGGTATATAAAATCTCCAGTTGTTCCACATCCTCACCAAAATTTGGTAACGTCCATTTTAATTTTTGCCATTCTGATGGGTATATATTGGTATCTTGTTTGGGTTTTAATTTACATTTCTAATAACCAGTGATTTTGAGCACAATTTCATGTTTACTGGCCCACTTGGATATCTTCTTTTGTGAAGTGCCTATGCAAGTCTTGCCCAGTTTTTTTACTGGACTGTCTTTTTCACACTGATTTGCATAAGTTCTTTATGTATTCTGGATACAACTTTTTCAGATAGGAGAGAAGAAAGAAAAGCAGAGAGAAAGAAAGGAAATATGTTTTTCTACACTTTGGCTTGCCTTTTCAAATCTGTTCATATAATCTTTGATGAACTGAAGTCTTATTTTAATGAAGTCCAGTCTACCCATTTTTTCCTACCCCAAGGTCATGAAGATATCCTATGTTATATTTTATCATCTCAACTTCCAATTTAAGACATATCTTGAAATATATGTTTGAACTTATAGTGTAACATTTTAACGAAATTATTACCAATTTTTAAGTTTTCATAAGTAAATTAACCCTATTAAAAAGCTATCAGGCCGGGCGCGGTGGCTCAAGCCTGTAATCCCAGCACTTTGGGAGGCCGAGATGGGTGGATCACGAGGTCAGGAGATCGAGACCATCCTGAGCTACACGGTGAAACCCCGTCTCTACTAAAAAATACAAAAACTAGCCGGGCGAGATGGCGGGCGCCTGTAGTCCCAGCTACTCGGGAGGCTGAGGCAGGAGAATGGCGTAAACCTGGGAGGCGGAGCTTGCAGATCGCGTCACTGCACTCCAGCCTGGGCGACAGAGCTAGACTCCGTCTCCAATGCACTCCAGCCTGGGCGACAGAGCTAGACTCCGTCTCCAAAAAAAAAAGCTATCATCAGGCCAGGCACAGTGACTCACACATGTAATCCCAGCACTTTGGGAGGCCGAGGTGGGTGGATCACAAGGTCAGGACTTCAAGACCAGCCTGGCCAAGATAGTGAAACCCCGTCTCTGTTAAAAATACAAAAAAATCAGCCAGGCATGATGGTGAGCGCCTGTACTCCCAGCCACTCGGGAGGCTGAGGCAAAGAATTGCTTGAACCTGGGAGGTGGAGGTTGCAATAAGCCAAGATCGGGCCACTGCTCACCAGTCTGGGCAACAGAGCGAGACTCGTCTCAGAAAAAAAAAAAGCTATCATCAGAAGTTTTCAAAGAAACATTTTCAAAATAAATGTTCCTAAAAGCACAGAAAGAGGGAGTGTGAGGGGTTTATAATAGCAGTAACAAGTGGTGTTAAAAGCATAGACTTGGGGCTAGACAGGTTGAAATCATGGCTAGCCATCTAACAAGCTTTGTAACTTTAAAAATTGTTTATTTTATCTGAGAGTTGATTTCTTCATTTGTAAAATGAAGATGGTATCTGCTGAATATAAAGTCTTAACACTAAGCCCAGTATACTCAAAACCTGTTGTTAACGATGACCAAGATGATGTTATTAACATAAGTTAAATGATCTCATAAAACTTCGATTTTCAGTATTGTGGGTAAATTAAGTGCCCAATCATGCTGTACTACAAATGACGAGAAGCCCTCAGACCAGTACAAGGTGCTTGATGGAAGGAGAGATCACGTGTGACCAGGGAGACTAGGAAAGGGGTGATAAATGAGAAAGTTCCTAGGGGATTCTACAGAGTCAACAGGCAGTTTTCAAGGTATATGGACAAACTGAATAAAGGCTTAATGATGGGAAAACATAGAGTAGCTTAAGAAAAAATAAGCTATTAATATATGTAGGGGAATAGACAAAAATAAGGTTGGTGATGTAGGTTAGGGCTGAATGTCAAACTGAAGAATCAGTACTTATCAGGCAAGGAAGATTTTCAATCCAAGGAGTGACAAGAAAATCAAGCTGACCGCTGTGAGTCAAATGGATTTGGATAGGGAAGGAGTAAATACCAAAATTCTATCACAGTAGTTCAGATAGAAAGATATAGAAACCTAAACTAGGGAAGCAGTGTAAGTAGAGAGCATGTTCCCACCTACGGGATGGGCTCACTTTCATTAAGAGTCCAAGACTGGGTAGTTGAGAAAATAGTGATGCCATTAATTTAAATGCAGAGATAGGGGAGAGAATCTGGTCTTGATATTGAGCTTGGTTCTGAACTTTTTTTTTTTTTTTAATTCAAGCACCACCGGGAATTTCAGGTGGAAATGTCCAGTTGACGAGCAGTGAGAAATACAGGTGGGGAGCCCTGGTGGGGACAACAGTACTAAAGTATGGATTTGATAGTCATTTCCACAGAAGTATTAGAAAAATATAATCTGGAGGCAGAGATTCTGAGTTTGCTCCTACCTTACACTAGCTGTATGCTCTAACAAGACTCTCAACTTCCCTGAGCCTCTGCTTTCTCATTTATAACACAGGATCAAATATATATATATATCATTCTACCTCCTCATAGGGTTGATGCAGACTAAAATGAGATAATATCTGAGAAAGTGCTATAAAAACAGCTGTTATCAAAAAACTATTTAAGTGCTTTATATATGTCAAACTATCCTAGGAAACTATTCTAAGAATTTTTTTCTCTGTAAAAATTGTACTATTGCTGATTATTTTGGGGTCTGAGGATCTTCAAGTACAATAGAATGCAATCATAGGTCCTGACCAGAAGGTGGCAGGAGAAAGACTTAGAGCTTCTTCAGGATTCCATATTTATAGTTCTGAATGATAAGTTCATTTTCCTTATACTTTATATATAATTAGACTCCCAAATAAATTCTTCCTATCCTTAGCTGCATGTGACTCTACACATTTATTTATCCACTGACCATATGAATTCATCTGTAATATGGAAAATGGAAAAAAAGAAAGGGAGTAAATAATACAACGACTACTACTATATAGTGAATACCTCTGTGTGCTAGAAACCGTATTCAGGATTTCTACATAATATTCCATTTAACATCAATACAATCCCATGAGGTAGGTATTATTATTCCTCATTTTAAAGACGAGGAAATTGAGATTCAAGCTTTTGCAAGTGAAAATAAACAGTGCCAGAGTTGCAGCTGCCATGAAAGCTCAGTGACATTTGCTTATTTACAAAAATTAGGTATAACCTAAAGCAAGAATGCAAAAAACAATGAATTCTGAGCACAGGGACCTTGAGTCAGCTCTCCTGAAAGCCTACACATTGTTGGTAAAGTGAAGTTTTAGGGAAGCAAAACCGTGGAGTATGAAACCAGATCCAACCTGAGAACAGATGCTTCTGAGTAAGCAAAGACAATTTCTAAATAGCTAAAAGACAGAAAACATTTCTAAGTAGACAGTTTGGAATGGTTCAAAAGAAAATGTGCAGCTTGGGTGACCACTCCAAAATATTGTCCCACCTAGGCAGCTGAAGAACAACAACTTAGCCTTGACAACAAAGCAAGATCCCAACCGTATAGAAAAAAAAAAAAAAACCTAATTGGCCAGGTGTGTTGGTGCATGCCTATAGTCCCAGCTACCTGGAAGGCTGAGGCAAGAGGATCACTTGAACCTAGGGAGTTTGAGGCTACAGTGCCCTATGATGGCACCACTCCACTGAAGTATGGGTGACAAGAGCAACACCCTGTGGCAAAAAAAGAAAAAACAAAGAACAACAACTTACCTTTCTACTTTTCAGGAGACTGGGAGTCACAGAGTCCCTGCCACAAGGTGGAGAGGTAACAGATTTGATTGGAAGCAGTAAGTTATAAATGGTACTGTGTCCTGTAGCCCTCTAACCAACACATGACTGTACAGCTGGCCTCTCTGATACTAAAGTTTCCCCATGTGCTAAAGGTCATACAAGAAGAGGGTTGCAAAATGAAGAGAATAGATTAATTATTATAGTTAATTATATTTCTTGGAAAATCAACCACTGGTGAGATACCAATACCCAGAGAAACTGAGGAAGTGATTATATTTGCATATGCACAGAAATACACATACATGTTTGCAGATAAATAGAATTTTGTCTAATATGGTATGTACTAAATTGTTAACAATAACTTCTTCTGGAGAGTGGAACTTAAGTGTCAGAAGGAACATCTATCTTGTTTTAACACTATACAACAAACATGTTTTATTATTTTAATATTTTTAAAGTGGTTATTGAAGAGACCAATGACTAGTTTGTGCAAAATAAAAAGAAGCCAGGAAGATTCTATAATATTAATAGATCAGATTTGAGGTGACACAAGCCTCAAACAGAATTAATTCATCCATGATGACTGATGAAGAAACTTCCCTATGGAAAGAAAATATGGATTCCATTCAAAGCACTTTATTTTGGTTATTTAGAATATTAAAATATACATATCCTCTAGCTGTCTTAGAATTCTTTTTTTTTTAATTTTTTTATTATTATACTTCAAGTTCTAGGGTACATGTGCATAGCGTGCAGGTTTATTACATATGTATACTTGTGCCATCTTGGTGTACTGCACCCATCAACTCGTCAGCACCCATCAATTCGTCATTTATATCAGGTATAACTCCCAATGCAATCCCTCCCCCCTCCACCCTCCCCATGATAGGCCCCAGTGTGTGATGATCCCCTTCCCGAGTCCAAGTGATCTCATTGTTCAGTTCCCACCTATGAGTGAGAATATGCAGTGT
>NW_012114921.1:56292-62437 GCF_000951035.1 Colobus angolensis palliatus
TTGTTCATTTCTTTTTCTTCTTTTTTCTTTTGGTTTCTCTTCTCGCTTCATTTCATTCATTTGATCCTCAATCGCTGATACTCTTTCTTTCAGTTTTCTTAGAATTCTTATTGATTACTCTGCTTATGAGAATATTTTCTCCTTCTATGGTACAATATTAACAATACTTAGGAACCAGGCTGCTGTTTGAAGATAGATAGATAGATAGATAGATCGATAGATAGATAGACAGACAGATGTGTGTGTGTATATAGAAAGTTACATAGTTACATATAGTGTGTGTGTACATATATTCCTTTAATCCTGTCATCAGCTCTAGAAAGTATAAGTTATCATCGCCAGTTTATAGCTGAGGCACAAAAAGGTTAAATGAGTAGCCCAAATCAAAAAAGACTATAGCCAGGATTCAAGTCCAAAGAGCCCCAGCCCAAAGCTTGTATTCTTAGCCACTCTTGTATATATTTGTTGAGAAAAATAAATGTATTAAAAAGGACACCAACCATAGCCACAAAGTTGGGGACTTGAATTTTTTCCAGTGTTTCTCTGAGTTGATCAACCTCTGCTCGGTATTCATCAAGCTGACATTCTAATTTTTCTCTACGTAGTCGTTCATACTCCAGCTGGCCCTGCAGTTCTTTGATGGTCCTATCAAAAACAAATTTTTAAAAAATCAATCACCAATGTCAACTAACTATTTTTAATAGTGAAAAGCATTCATGCATTGTATTTAAGGCAAATAAAACAAAGAAATCATTTATTCAACAAATATGTATTAAGGTTCTACTACAAACGAGCACTGACTTAGGTACTGGGGATACAGTGGTGAACAAAAGGCCCAAAATCTGCCTTCCTGGATCTTACTACTGCATAGTAGAGATATGCAGACAATAAGGAAAATAAATAAGTAAAATATATGGTATGTTGGAAGGTAATAAGTGCTAAAGGAGAAAACAAAAATAAAGCAGGAAAGAGTAGTATAAAATGTTGTGGAAGAGGAGTTTAACATTTCATACAGTGGCTAAGGAAGGCTTTACTGATAAGGGGGCTTCTAAGCCAAGCCCTGAAGAAAATAAGAGAGATAACCCTGTAGACATTAGAGGAAAAGCATTCCAGACAAAAGGAACAAGTGCAAAGGCCCTAAAGTAGAAGTATGCCTGAAGAAGTACAAGAAAAACAGAGGCCAATGCGATAGAATCGTTTAAAGAATAAAAGGGAGGCCAGGCATGGTGGCTCATGCCTGTAATCCCAGCACTTTGGGAGGCTGAGGCAGGTGGATCATTTGAGGCCAGCCTGGCCAACACGGTGTAACCCTATATCTACTAAAAATACAAAAAAAAAAAAAGTCAGATGTGGTGGCACACACCTGAAATCCCAGCTACTTGGGAAGCTGATGCATGAGAATCACTCAAACTTAGGAGGCATGGATGCAGTGAGCTGAGATCATGCTGCTACCCTCCAGCATGGATGACAGAGCAAGACTCTGTCTCAAAAAAAAAAAGAGAGGCCAGGCACAGTGGTTCACGCCTGTAATCCTAGCACTTTGGGAGGCCAAGGCAGAAGAATTGCTTGAGCCCAGGAGTTCAAGACCAGCCTGGGCAACATAGTGAGACCCCCATCTCTACCCCCAAAAACATTTTTTTTTAATTATCTGCATGGTGATGCATACCTGTAGTCCTAGCTACTTGGGAAACTGAGGTGGGGGGATCCCTTGAGCCCAAGAGGTCAAGGCTGCAGTGAGCTGTGATCATACCACTGCACTCCAGCCTGGGTGACAGAGTGAGACCCTTTCTAAAAAAAGAAAAAGGAGAGGGACAGTAGTGTGAGTCAGAGACGTTAAAGAGAACCAGAGTAAGTAGGACCTTTTAAATCATAGTAAAGACTTTGGCTTTTACGCTGAAGGAAATGGGAAGCCACTGGAGGGTCCGAGCAGAAAAATGGCACAATTTGACCTGTAATGATTGCCCTGGATACTGTTTTAATATGATTACAATGGATATTATATGATTACCCTGTTTTAATATGATTACTCTGGATACTCTGTTGAGAATAGACTACAGGGTAGAGGACTGGGGGATATGAAGGCAGGGACAGGAAGTAGGAGACCTATTAGGAGGATGTCGCAATAATCCAGACAAGAGGAGACGTAATTTGAACCAGGATTTTTCTACCTTATGGCTGGATGGTGAGGGGAAACAGAATTCCCAAGGCATGTTAGGTTGGGTCCCGGAAGGGCAATCTAAGAATATACAGTAGTAGCTCTGGTACAGAAGTGAGTAAGGTTAAGATTGGGGATAGAGAGGAAGAATATTAATTGTGGAAGCCTAGAAGTTCCGCAAATAAGAAGGGAATATCATCCCCAGGACAGAGTAACACAAATATGTTTTATTGTATTGAGAGATTGGTCTAACTGATGGACAACAACAAAAATCAAAAGATATCCCTCAAGCCAATACTTGTCCGGTTTTTCTTTACAACTATATCTAAGATCAGGAGTTTGTACCCAAAGAATAAATGTCTTAAGATGCACTTAACACAGCGAGGTGTGGTGGCTCATGCCGGTAATCCTAACACTTTGGGAGGCCAAGGCAGGTGAATCACTTGAGGCCAGAAATTTGAGACCAGCCTGGCCAACATGATGAAACTGTATCCCTACTAAAAATGAAAAAAAAAAAAAAAAAAGTCAGTGTGGTGGCTCACGCCTGTAATCCCAGCACTTTGGGAGGCTGAGGTGGGCAGATCACCTAAGGTCAAGAGTTCAAAACCAGCCTGGCCAACATGGGGAAACCCCTTCCCTACAAAAATACAGAAATTAGTTGGGCATGATGGCAGGTGCCTGTAATCCCAGCTACTTGGGAGGCTGAAGCGGGAGAACTGCTTGAACCCAGGAGGTGGAGATTGGAGTGAGCTGAGATCACCATTGTACTCCAGCCTGGGAGACAGAGCGAGACTCAGTCTCAAAAAAAAGAAAAACAAAAACAAAAACAAACAAAACAAAAAACAATGCACTTAACACAAAGTGGAGAACAAATGCTAGAGAAGAATTAAAACTCAGGGTGGAATTTAGAAGAAACACTGCCATCTTAGCTGATATGAAAATGCATTCTGGCACAAACATAAAGCAATTTTTTAAAAAAACTCTGTTCAAAAATCACTTACATTAATAATATTTCACACTGAGAGACTAATCCATAACTATTCGACTAAAAGTTCCATTAAAGACTATTAAAATTATAATGATCTTAAATAGGGTTAGAATCATAGACTTAGGCTCAAATCCTGGCTCTACCCCCTCTGTGACTTTACCCAAGTTACTTAACCTCTATATCAAGTCTTGGTGTCCTAATCCGTATAGCTCATGGAGTTGTGAGGATTGCCTGAGATAAAGTATGTAAGGGGCTTCTCTGGTGCATAGCATATAGTAGTGCTTAGAAGTAATACAAATAGCTGTAGTGGTAGTATAGTAATCTGCTTTAGGAGAGAAGTAAAGGAAACCAAAATTTAAAGCTCATTAGTAGGAAATAATTTTTCCACCATGAAGTACTTTTCTAGACTACAAGGAATCTAAGAACTTTCAGCTAGGCTCTTAGACCAAGGCTAACACTAAAAAAAATTCTACATCTCAAAACACTTCAAACAATATAGAGGCAGTGGACAGCCACCTATATGATATGATTTGTGAGATACCAAGAAAGCCCCTGATTTAAAACAAAAAAAAAATCAGTCTGCCACAGCTTCCTAGTGTCTAAAATCAAAATCACATCAAGAGATAGTTTCAGTTAATAGGGTAGCAGGGAAAAAAAAAAACAGAAAAAAAGAGTATTTTGGCCTAATGTTTTACCTTCTGTTTAAATTCCCAAGTACCCATCCATGGAAGAATGACACATTAATCCTTATATTATTTTTTATTTTCTTTCTTTTAAACTAGAGCCAAATGTCAGCTTAACCACATTAATCCTTATCAAAGATTTAGATGTTACTCTGAATACAGTTAGCAGACCTCTTTCAGAGCTAGATTCAGAAGTGGGTGGAAAAAGGGAAACAGGCAGTTCTAAGAGTGTGACGGAACAAGACGCAACCAAAGGAAAGGGCAGGAAAAGCACAGAACAAAGAAGGGAATCCATGTGTGGTTCTCTTTCCGGACCCATGTTTGATTAAATCCAAAGTTTCCTATCTCTTTCTGTTCCCTGTCCATTCTGCAAAGCAGATAGACAAGCAGAGAGACAGTAGGATGAAAGAAGCTCATGGCATCCTCTATCCCAGCAGCTATTAACTACAGTAGTCCCTCAATATCAAAGAGGAATTGGTTCCAGGAAGCCCCAGACACCAAAACCCACAGATGCTAAGTCCCTTACATCAAAATGGTACAGTACATATGTATCTGCATATAATCTATATGCATTCTCCTGTATACTTTGAATCATCTCTAGATTACTTATTGTAGTAGTATAAGTTGTTGTAGCACATTATTTAGGGAATAATAACAAGGAAAAAAAAGTCTATAAATGTTCAGCAAAGACACAACCATCCTTTTTTTTTTTTCCTGATTATTGTCTCTCCAAGTTTGGTTGCATCCACGATGTGGAGCCCACAGATACAGAGAGCCAACTGCAATTAGAGAGGTACCCATCATCCAGAGAGCCAATTTAGCGTGCAGGCAGTGAAAGGTAGAGACAACCATGCACTTGCTCACTGCCTCTAGATGCGAGAGCATTCTCTGATGGGTACTATAATCAGTGAACATAAGACCTAGTCTCAGATTTATGAATGGGCAGTGTAACCTGATGGAAATGTTCAGAGACTACATTAGAATGTCAGTTTTGCAAGATGAAGAGAGTTCTGGAGATTGGTTGCACAACAATGGGAACGTACTTAACACTACTGAACGGTATACTTAAAAATGGTTAAGACGGTAAATTTTATGTGTATTTTATCACAATTATTTAAAAATCTTAACTCCTTTGCCATCTGGGGGCTTAGGAAA
Organism: Colobus angolensis palliatus; assembly: GCF_000951035.1. NCBI lineage: Eukaryota > Metazoa > Chordata > Mammalia > Primates > Cercopithecidae > Colobus > Colobus angolensis. Next base: position 61,274 of record NW_012114921.1, read on the forward strand.
AAAGCAGGATGGAACCTAACACCCTTTGGCAAGATGAAAGAAAAAGTTGCTGATGAACAAACCCTCACATGGCATTTACAGAGGTATTTAAAAACAAATCATTAAAGTTATGAGGACATTACTTTTCTGACTCGAGCTGTTCTTTCTTCTGCTTTAAATCTTCTTCTGTTATGCCTCCCAAGTGTTTGTAGTTGCTCTCGGCAATTTCCAGGAGGTATCTCAATTCTACAATTTTCTTGTAAGCTCTCACTGCAAAACAGAGTTGAGTAGGAACCTAGTTAGAGATGTAACAGCTCATGTGTCCACCGGGTGCTGGTCTTCTTGAGCATATTCTTCCTCTAGACTAGTGTCTGTATGGTTTGGAGAGGGGGTGGAGGAAGGTTGGTATATACAAAGAAGGATAAATATCAGTAACAGAATACTAAAATGAGCATGCAATGAAATACCTAAATGGAGGATTCTTTCCCTGCTACTGGAGCATGTATCAGGTTGTTATGACTATTAATGCTATGAACAAGAAGGTTTTAAAAGACTAGCAGTATTGGCCAGGCACGGTGGCTTAGGCCTGTAATCCCACCACTTGGGGAGGCCGAGGTGGGTGGATCACCTGAGGTCAGGAGTTGGAGACCAGCCTGGCCAACGTGGTGAAATCCCGTCTCTACAAATAATAAACAAAAGTAGCCGGTGTAGTGGTGCATGCCTGTAATCCCAGCTACTCACGAGGCTGAGGCAGGAAAATCACTTGAACCCAGGAGGCGGAGGTTGCAGTGAGCCGAGACCATGCCACTGCACTCCAGCCTGAACAACAGAGCAAGACTCCATCTCAAAAAAAAAAAAAAAAAAAAAGACTAGCAGTGTTTTAGGACTAATGGTGGATTACAGGACCATGTGCAATCTACTATGTAACAGAAAATTAGAAAAACTGAAATAAGTACCAGCCACAAATTTTGTGATTGGTCATTTGTAGCACCTATGCAAGAGAATAGTAAGAGAAGGAAGTATATTGAGAGATATTCTGAACTATTCTCCAACTATCAGAACCATGACATCTCCATCTTTTATGGCAGTGGTTCTCTATCTGGGGTGATTTTCTTCCTCAAGGGTCATTTGGCAACCTCTGAATAAGTTTTGCTTGTCACAGCTTGGGAGTGGGAACAGGGAGGT
>NW_012114921.1:64272-68092 GCF_000951035.1 Colobus angolensis palliatus
GGGCAGATCACAAGGCCAGGAGTTCAAGACCAGCCTGACCAACATGGTGAAACCCCATCTCTACTAAAAATTCAAACATTAGCTGGCCATGGTGGCACACACCTGTAGTCCCAGCTACTCGGTAGGCTGAGGCAGGAGAACCACTTGAACCCGGGAGGTGGAGGTTGCAGTGGGCCAAGATCGCACCACTGTACTCCAGCCTGGCGACAGAGTGAGACTCTGTCTAAAAAAAACAAAACAAAACAAACAAGAAAAAACTTACTACCATTCACGGAATTCCCCAGGCCAGAAATCTGTCATCCTTGATTACCCTCTTTTTCTAACACCTCATAGCCACATCTATCAGCAAATCCTATCATCTCTCTCTTCTAAATACACCCAAATCTCACCACTTCTCATTATCCCCATCATCTCCACTCCAGTCCAAGCCATAAACAGCTCTCTCCTGAACTATAGCCACAGCCCCCTAACTGATTTCCCTGCTTCCACTCTTGCCCCATGAAGGAAAGTGGGCTTTCCACAACACCAGAAATCTGGAGGCAAAAACAGTCAAGGCCAACAAGATCTTGGCTTGGCTTTCACTCTATCTTCCCAACAAAGTATGATCTTACTGATGCTGATTTTTTTCAAGAACCAGGATATATATATAAATATTGCCTTAAAGAGAATACATAGAATGTTAATGTAAGCTCTTCTTAAATGGTGATGAAAGCCTCTAGTATAAAAAGGCGGAAGCAAAACAAGAATGGAGATGTCCCATATCACTGGTAGTACAGGCCTACATCAGGAACTCTAGGAGCCCAGGAAATCTGTGCAGATATTCTACATCTGCTCTTGTACAATTCTAATTTAGTATCCTTGGCATCAGGATATAATTATATCAGGAACTTCATCCAACCTTATATAGTTAGGTGGAGTATGTTCTTTTCCCACCTAATTCATACCCCATATGAAATGCTATGCTCTTGTCCACCTCCCAGTCTATCACCCACTCAACAGCTAGAGTGACACTGTTTTTAAATGTGAATCAGATCACATCATTCCCCACCCTGAATCCCAACAGTAGCTTCCTATTTAAAATAAAATTTATATGCTGAGATTTTGTAGTGAAAAAAGAGGAAAAATGAACAAATAAAAATCTAAAACTAAAATCCTTATTAGGCCCTAAATAATCTGACTGGGTCCCTGCTTACCTTTCAAACCTGTCGCCACTTTCTTAGGGATTCTACTCAAGCCACACTAACCATTCTCAATGCTACATAATGGCCTTTACATGCACTGTTCCCTCTGCTGGCATGTTCTTCCAAGATCTTAATATGACTCATTCTCATCACTCAGGTCTCTGCTCAAACATCACCACCTCAGAGAGGCCTAATGACTTTTTTATCTATAGCACCACTCTACCCTATTTTCTTTATATATCTATTTTCTTATCAATTATTTATCACCCTCCCCCTGACTACCACCATTCGAATGAAGTTCCTTTGTATTGTTCACCATTATTTCAATACCTACAACAGTGTCTGGCACATAGTAGACAATAAATATTTGTTGCTATTATTATCTATAACAATCATTTGCCAACTAACCATGGAAATCCTTGAGATGTCTCTTTCCCTGTTTCCTTGATCCATTGAAGAAAATACTTGAGTATTTTCTTATATAACTTTCCACCCCCTGAGGGACAGAGATTATGCCTTATACTTTTTATATGTTCAACAACCCTAGTACAAAAACTTATATTAGTTCTGGTTCCTGCAAAAATATCAAATTATTTTACTTGTAGGCAGTATTTGTCTTTAGAATAGTTTCCAAACTTGTGGTAAAAAGTGGCTATGTTATTTTGGAAAGGATAAATCACAACAGAGGCAGCATACTTACTTCTGGCATCTGTTTTATCCAAGTCACTCAGACATAAATCATCCTTGGCATCAGTGCTTCCCTCAACACCATGTCTTATAAAATATTTCACATCATTTTCATCAATTTCATTTTCATCATCTATATCATATTTCTGTAGCTCCTCTAACAGCTTCACTGCTGCCAAATGGGCAAACCTGTAGAAAAGAATCAATAACTAACCAGATCCACAGTCTTCCTGAAACTGAAACTGCAGCTTGCACTTAATTTAGGGAATTACACTCTGTACACTCTGCCATCAATCCACTCACCAGCCAAGGAGCCAAAATCTGAAGGTCAGTGACAATTTGACATATATTCAACTGTGTGAGAAACTCAGTTACTTGACACTAAGGACAATTATTCATATTAAACACTGATTCCATAATTTTTATTGGCAAAAATACACTGGGAATGGAGATCCAATATCAAAGGAATATGTGGTATGCTCTCAAGCAGAGCTGCTCAACTGAATAGAAGACCAGAACCACCCTCCTTGATTACCTACAGTTATTGCCTTTTCTTGGCCTAATTTAGATTATGGAATTCATTTTCATTTCAGTTTTAGGGCTAACTATTAATATAGCTCTAGCCCCCTCTATCTTCACCCTTCCTCAAGCCAAAGCATTTGGTACGACTTTGAAATTTAATGAAAAAATAATGACCTTTCCATTCATGTTTTCTAATTCTCCTTAATCTTTCCTGCATCTCTATGAAGGTTCCAGTAAGGTACTCTTGGTTTTGGAGTTGTTGTTGTGATTGATTGTATGTAACCTGCAAATTTTTCCACAATTTTTCTAACTGGAATTTTTAATATATTTTCTTACAACTTGAAGAATTACTAAACATAAAAACCTTAAATCCTATTTTCTCATATTTACATAACCAAACATGCACATTACCTCCTACCAGGTACTGCATATCATTAAAGACACAGTAATAGTAATAAACATATGCAGGAAGTTGTAAGGTTTATAGAATTCATTATCTCTACTACTAGGTTGTAATTTCACAGCTGTCATTTACTGAGTGCTTACTTTACACTAGATTCAAAGTTATCTCTAAAATAACACTACACCCACACCAAGCATTTTGGTGCATGAGAAAAAAATGTGGGCCCAGAAATTATGGAAAACTTCAGATACACCTATAGTATTCAATCACCTATTTGATGCTGATACAAAAATATACAAATAGATCAATGGATAAAGTAGTTCAGAATTAAGCCCACACATACATCGAGAACTGATTTTGACAAAGGCAGTGTAGAAATGATAGTCTTTTAAACAAATAGTCTAGAACTGGATATCCATATGCAAAAAAAGAACTTGGACTCATACTTCGTATCATATACAAAAATTAACTCAAAATGATCACAGACCCCAATATAAAAGCTAACGCTATATAACTTCTAAAAGAAAACATAGAAGAAAAATTTTATGACTTTGTGTTAATCAGACTTCTTTAGATATGACACCAAAATCATAATCCATAAAAGGATAAATTACTAAGAAATTTTGCTCTTCAAAGACATTAAGAGAATGAAAAAACAAGATACAACTGGTAAAACAGGGAAATCTTTGCGAAGTATATATCTGAGAAAGAACTAGTATCCAGAATATACAAAGAACCTTTAAAACTCAACATCAAGAAAACAATTCAATTTTTTAAAGTGGGTAAAAGATCTGAATAATCACTTCATCGAAGAAAATATAAGATGGCAAGTATGTATATTTAAAAGATGCTCAAAATCATTTTTCATTAGAAAATGCAAATTAAAACCACAATGAGCTACCACTACATACCTATTTCATTACTGGAATTTAAAAAAGACCCTAACAATACCAAATGACGGTGAGAATGTGGAACAACAGAAATTGACATCCATTGTTGACAGAAATGCAATTTTTTTTTTTTTTTT
>NW_012114921.1:68932-87528 GCF_000951035.1 Colobus angolensis palliatus
GTCCGCCACCATGCCCAGCTAATTTTTTGTATTTTTAGTAGAGACAGGGTTTCGCCATGTTAGCCAGGATAGTCTCGATCTCCTGACCTCAAGATCCGCCCGCCTCAGCTGCCTAAAATGCTGAGATTACAGGCGTAAGTCATCGCGCCAGGCCAATTTTTTTTTTGAGGGTCTAGCTCTGTGGCCCAGGTTGGAGTGCAGTGGTGCAATCTAGGCTCACCGCAACCTCCTCCTCCTGGCTTCATGCAATTCTCCTGCTTTAGCCTCCCAAATAGTAGCTGGGACTATAGGTGCATGCCACCACACCCGGCTAATTTTTTTATTTTATTTTATTTTATTTTATTTATTTATTTATTGAGACGGAGTTTCGTTCTTGCTGCCCAGGCTGGAGTACAATGGTGCAATCTCAGTTCATGGCAACCTCCACCTCCTGGGTTCAAGCAATTCTCCTGCCTCAGCCTCCCGAGTAGCTGGGATTACATGCATGCACCACCATGCTTGGCCAATTTTGTATTTTTAGTAGAGACGGGGTTTCTCCATGTTGGTCAGGCTGACCTCGAACTCCTGACCTCAGGTGATCTGCCTGCCTCAGCCACCCAAAGTGCTGGGATTACAGGTGTGAGCCACCATGCCCAGCCTGAATTTTTCTTTTTTAGTAGAGATGGGGTTTCACCATGTTGGCCAGACAGGTCTCAAACTTCTCACCTCAAGTGATCCACTGCCTTGGCCCCCCACAGTGCTGGGATTACAGGCATGAGCCACCACGCCCAGCCCCTAGAAACACAAATCTGTATGGCCACTTTGGGAGGCACTTTGGCAGTTTGTTATAAAATTAAACATACACTTGGCATATGGCCCAATAATGCTACTCATAGACTTATCAAATAATTGAAAACATGTTAACACAAAAACCTGTATAGGAATGTTTACAGCAGCTTTATTCATAACCACCAAAAAATGATACAATCAAAATGTCCTTCAGCCTGTGAGTGGATAATCGAATTATGGAATGCTATGGAATTCTACTCAGCTGTTAGAAGGAAATGAACTACAATCAAGATGTCCTTCAACCTGTGAGTGGATAATTGAACTATGGAATACTATGGAATTCTACTCATCTGTAAGAAAGAAATGAACTGCTAATACACATAGATGAATCTCAAAATAATTATGTTGAGTGAAAGAAGCCAGACATAAATATATATTGTATGATTCCATTTATATAAAACTCTAGAAAATGCAAACTAATCTACAGTGACAGGAAGCAGATCAGTGGGAGCAGTCAAAGGGAGAGAGATTATAAAGTGGCAGGAGACTTTGAGGGTGATGAATATGTTCACTATCTTAATTGTAATGGTTTCACAGGATATGCATATATCAAAACTCATCAGTTGTACTGTACAAATATATGCATTTTATTGTATGTCAATTATACCTTAATAAAGTCATTTTAAACCAATAAAATAGACTTGAGTTGATAATGATCCCAGGTACATGGTACAACAAAACCACACTCCAAGGCATCAAAGAAATTCCATAAACAAAATTTTAGGGAACATGAGCTCACAAACAAAAGTTGCATGGCAACTTAGCAGATGATTGGACCAGAGCATACTGTCAAGCCTCATCTGCCGTTGTTAGCCCATACTCCTAGTTTAGATTCCAGTCTTCTAATCCACATGCAGTTCTTCAAACATACAAGGTGTTATCTTACAACTCCTCCTTAGGTTTACACTTATGCTTACAAGTATCAAAATAAATGTTTCTTCCTCAAAAAAAAAAGTTTTTTTCTTTGACCTCTATCTAAATTCTGTCCCCATGCAGTTTCCTTCATAACTTTTACCATCCTCTGTATTAAAGTTTCTCCCTTACAACTTTCAAACACAAAGACTTTTTTCTATGTTCTTAGTGTACCTTACACATACCATGTAATACAGTATAATGATTAGAATTAATAAGTATTTTATTTGCATATTTATCTCTCCACAATACTGTAAGCTCCTTGAGGGCAGTGACTGTGTTTTCTCCCCTTTGTATTTCTACCACTAATCACAGAACTTGGAACATGGTAAATATATGGGAAGCTGAATGAAAAAACAACCAAATGAACAAACAGATGGACTAAATATTTCTTGAGAACCTAACTTGAATGAGCTGGCTATGTTTACTAATACGTGCTATATTTAATTCAGATGTAAACTGCAAAATATGTTTCAAAATCCATGTCATTTATTTTTCTATTATTAATGCTATTTATTTTTATCACATAGCATTTCTTAACAGGGAATGCTACAGGCATTTGGATGGGACAAATAGTGCATTACTGTTCTGAGCACTGCAGAACATTTAGCATTCCTAGGCCTGACCTCCAGTTGGTGAAGGTCTCCTGACCTCCAGTTGGGGGTCTCCTTCCCAACTGGAGGTTGGGGAAACATTTCCAAAGACCCCTCCCATGAGAAAAGGGGAAAATATTACCTCCCGGTTGAGAATTACTGCTTTAAAGAGAAAAGCTGATATAATGATGGCTGTAAATTCAGCTTGAAAATTGTCATTCCATCTATATTTGATTGACTCCTCTAAAATTCCATCAAATCTTCAGAGATTTTTGAGTCCAAGAAAGCATATGCAAAACTTTAAAGCAAAAGAAAGGAGTAAAGAAGACAGATTTATACCTCTTTGCCACATCACTGGGTCTCTCCCCTGCTTTGTTGGTAATATTACTGTCTGCTCCCATTTTAATTAACCATTGCAAACACTCTATGTGGCCCTGTCCAGCAGCTGTTCAAAAAAAGGAAAAAGAACAGGAATTACAAAAAAAAGTTAGTTATAAGTAATAATTTTCTAAAATTTTGGATAGTACCATTATAGAGTACTCACTTAAGTATTGATCCTTGCAGTAACTGGCAAAAGTACGTCGGGCAAATATTATTTTCTCTATTTCACTTACTAATTCATTAGACAAACATTTAATCAACTGTGTTCAGGCCCCAAACAGATAATTTTTTTTTTTTTTTTTTTTTTTTTTTTTTGGAGACAGAGTCTCGCTCTGTCACCCAGGCTGGAGTACTGTGGCCGGATCTCAGCTCACTGCAAGCTCCGCCTCCCGGGTTCACGCCATTCTCCTGCCTCAGCCTCCCGAGTAGCTGGGACTACAGGCGCCGCCACCTCGCCCGGCTAGTTTTTTTGTAGTTTTTAATAGAGACGGGGTTTCACCGTGTTAGCCAGGATGGTCTCGATCTCCTGACCTCGTGATCCGCCCGTCTCGGCCTCCCAAAGTGCTGGGATTACAGGCTTGAGCCACCGCGCCCGGCCCCAAACAGATAATTTTACATACGGATACAAAAGCTGAAACTCAAAAATTTTTTTATATATTTATTTAAAATCACACAGCTAGTAAAAAGTAGTTTGAAACTAGAACCCAGGCTTTTCTAATACTGTCTCCTACTATAAATAGCTTCTAACCAATCTTGTATTTCACAAGAACATGAGCACATTCTAACCATAAGAACCTACACAGACTTCAAAAAGTCTTGCTTCAGCATATATTTATATGATAGATGTATGGTATATATGTATTCTTCTGATTCTTACAACTCAAAATTTATAGGCCTGTGAAACCACACTTGATTACCTCAACTGTTTACCACCTTTGTCCAAATCTTTACCTCAAAACACATGCTGTCTTTATTTTCACCTTCACAACTCTGCTTAACATGTCTTCCCACCTAAAGCCAATCACTCAACAATGTGCTCATTTAACCTGTAACTATTCTTCTTTATCCATCTTGAAACTCAAGGAAGCTGAAGAAAACAAACTGAATAGACTTAAAAGAAAGACTTGAGTTTAAGTCTATTAAACAATCAGATGTGAGGACAAGGCTGTAATCTTCATATCCCCAGAACATAGCAAGTGGCTGCACTTATAGACCCTCAATAAATGCCTAAATAGAGTTGATGAGTGAATAAATACATTTTAAAAATGAAATCTCAGCTCTGCTATTACTAGCTATATATCTAACTTCAGTCAAGCCACCTGACTTCTCTAAACATCAATTTCCTCATCTTTTACATAGATGATTATTTCATAAGCAAAGCACACTGCTGCTTTATAAAACTGCAATAAGGATTAAATATGATAAGAGCTTTTCACTCTGTTAAGTAGTATATAAACATCAGGTATTATTACCAAATCCCTGTGAACAGTCCCTCAATAATTTGATCCTTAGCAACTTCTTCACCCTTCAATTCCTATTCCTAAGACATGTATTTTAACAACCTAATTATTTTTTGCCATTAATTGCATCCTATGTTAAAAGAAATCTCTAGTTCTTTTATGGTATAATTATGTAACTCTTTAACAGTAAGGTCCAGATCTCATTTTGGCTCACAGTACAGGCACATGGTTGGTGCTGAATATGTATACATGACCTTGCAAAATGAATCAAAGAGCAAGAAATTTTGGTATTTATTTGGTGCTTTAAAAAGCAAACCCACCTCCATTACTGGCAACAGAGAGGACACAGAGCAATATCAAGGGACTAAACAACCCTATCACTACAGTCCTACAGCCCAGCTGGCAAGTCTGTAAGAACTCTTGTTCTGTTGTCCTCTGCCTCAGAGCCATCTGCCAAATTACAGGCTGGCTTCTGCAGAGTCTAGGGCTTCTCTCTTTCCCACAGAGTCTGGGGTTTCTCTCTCTCCTACAGCCTATCTAACCCACTAACACAGAAACTTCACGATTTCTCAGACCTCTATTAATAACCCCACAAAATGGCAACATATTGATCTTTTCTGTCATTAAGAATCACAAAATCGTATTTATGAGCATGGATAATGCTGAATTTTACAAGACAATGAATTTAGCCCAACATTTCATTTTATCACATGGGAAATGTTTAAAAACAGGAGGAAGGGAGGTTAAGTAATATATCTACAATGAAATGCAATAAGAGGATTTACCTAAGATTTTTATTGAATATTGATTAGGATATGTTGACTAATTTGACCAATGTTTTATAAGGAACAAGATAAAATTATACAGGTGTTAGAAATTTTTAAGAAACGACGAAATAATTATGATTTAAGAGCAAGTTTAAAAGGGGGAAGTCATAGATCTAAACAATTATTAAATAACTAAGAAGAATGCCTCAATAATAAATACTACAGCTTATCTCCTAAATGCAATTAAAACTAAAGGAAAAGGCAGTCTGACAAAATGTGAGAAACATGAATTAAATTATAAACAGATATCAACTTTTATATGACCAATTTTAGTACAGTATAAACATACAGATGGTACCCAAGAAAAGGCTAATGTCTTAATGTACTTCTGAAGGACTGGAGGATCAATGAAAAAATTAAGAAGGAAGTTGAAAAATTTCTTGAAACACATGATAATGGAAACACGACATACAAAAACCTATGAGATACAGCAAAAGCAGTACTAAGAGGCAATATTGTAGTTTTAAGCGCCTACATCAAAAAAGAGAAAAAACTTCAAATAAAAAATCTAATGAGGCCAGGCACTGTGGCTCATGCCTGTAATCCCAGCACTTTGGGAAGCCGAAGCGGGTGGATCACCTGAGGTCAGGAGTTTGAGAACAGCCTGGCCAACATGGTGAAACCCTGTCTCTACTAAAAATACAAAAATTAGTCGGGCATGGTGGTGTGTGCCTGTAATCCCAGCTACTCGGGAGGCTGAGTCAGGAGAATTGCTTGAACCTGGGAGGCAGAGGTTGCACTGAGCCAAGATCGCACCACTGCATTCCAGCATGGGTTACACAGTGAGACTCCATCTCAAAACAAACAAACAAAAAATCTAATGATGCATCTTAACAAGAAAACCAAGAGTAAGCCAAACCCAAAATTAGTAAAAGAAAAGAAACAATAAAGATCAGAGCAGAAATAAATGAAATTAAAATGAAGAAAACAATGCAAAAGATCAGTGAAACAGCTGAGTTTTTTTTTTTTTTGAAAAGTTAAACAAAACTGACAAACCTTTATCCAGACTAACTAAGAAAAAAAGAGAGACGATCCAAACAAATAAAATCAGAAATGAAAATGAGATATTACAACTGATACTGCAGAAATTCAATGGCTCATTAGTGGCTGCTATGAGTAACTATATACCAATAAATTGGAAAATCTAGAAGAAATAAATTCTTACACACATCCAACCTACCAAGATTGAACCAGGAAGAAACCCAAAACTTGAACAGACCAATAATGAGTAATGATATCAAAGCCATAATAGAAAGTCTCCCAGTAAAAAAAAAAAAAAAAAAAGCCCAGAACCTGATGGCTTCAGTGCTGAATTCTATCAAACATTTAAAGAAGAACTAATACCAATCCTACTCAAACTATTCTGAAAAATATAAGGGAAAGGAATACTTCCAAACCCATTCTACAAGGCCAGTATTACCCAGACTCCAAAACCAGACAAAGACACATCAAAAAATAAAACTACAAGCCAATATATCTGATGAATATTGATGCAAAAATCATCAACAAAATACTAGCAAACCAAATCCAACAATACATTAAAAAGATCATTTCATCATCACCAAGCAGGATTTACCCCTGTGATGCACAGATGATTCAACATATGCAAATCAATCAATATGACACATACCAATAGAATGAAGAACAGAAACCATATGATCATTTCAATTGATGCTGATAAAAGCACCTGACGAAATTCAACATCAAAACTGGGTTTTTCTTAATATTTTTTTTTATTTTTTATTTTTTATTATTATTTTTTATTTTTATTTATTAATAAAACTGGGTTTTATGTAGAAGGGACATACCTCAACATAATAAAAGTCATATATGACAGACCCACAGCTAGTCTACTACTGAATATGAAAGCCCTTCCTAATTTAAGACCTGGAACACAAGGATGCCCACTTTCTATTATTCAACACAGTACTGGAAGTCCCAGCTAGAGCAATCAGACAAGAGAAAGAAACAAAGGGCATCCAAATTGGAATGGAAGAAGGCAAATTATCCTTGTTTACTAATGATATAATCTTATACTTGGAAAAACCTAAAGACCCCACACAAAAAGACCTATTAGAATTGATAAGCAAATTTAGTAAAGTTGCAGAACACGAAACATACAAAAATCAGTAGCATTTCTATATGCCAACAGTGAACAATCCAAAAAAGAAATCAAAAAGGTAATCCCATTTATAATAGCCATAAATAAAATTAAATACCTAGGAATTAACCAAAGAAGTAAGGGATTTATATAGTGAAAACTATAAAACATTGATGAAAGAAACTGAAGAGGACATCAAAAAATGGAAAGATATTCCATGTTCATGGACTGGAAGAATCAACATTGTTAAAATGTCCATACTACTCAAAACAATCTACAGATTCATTGCAATCCCTATCAAAATACCAATGACATTCTGCACAGAAATAGAAAAAAAAAAAAAACCTAAAATTTATATGGAACCACAAAAGACCCAGAATAGCCAAAGCTATCTTAAGCAAAAAGAACAAAACTGAAGGAATCACATTACCTGATTTCAAATTATACTATAGGGCTACAGTAACCAAACAGCATAATACTGGCATAAAAACAGACACATAAACCAATGGAACAGAATAGAAAACCCAGAAACAAATCTACACACCTACAGTGAACTCATTTTTGACAAAGATGCCAAGAACATACACTGGGAAAAAGAAAGTCTCTTCAATAAATGGTGCTGGAAAAAAACTGGATATCCATATGCAGAAGAAAAAACCAGACCCCCATCTCTCACCAGATACAAAAATCAAGTCAAAATGGAATAAAGACTTAAATCTAGGACCTCAAACTATGAAACTACTAAAAGAAAACATTGGGGAAAGTCTCCAGGACACTGGTCTGGACAAAAATGTTTTGAGCAATACCCCACAAGCACAGGTAACCAAAGCAAACATGGACAAATGGGATCACATCAAGTTAAAAAGCTTCTGCACTGCAAAGGAAACAATCAACCCACAATCAACCCACAAAGTGAAGAGACAACCCACAGAATGGGAGAAAATATTTGCAAACTACCCATCCGACAAAGGATTAATAACCAAAATACATAAGAAACTCAACTCTATAGGAAAAACTCTAACAATCTGGTTGTTGTTGTTGTTACAGAGTCTCGCTCTGTCACCCAGGCTGGAGTGCAGTAGCAAGATCTTGGCTGACTCCACCTCCCAGGTTCATGCCATTCTCCTGTCTCAGCCTCCCGAGTAGCTGGGACTACAGGCGCCCGCCACCTCGCCTGGCTAATTGTTTGTATTTTTAGTAGAGACGGGGTTTCACCGTGTTAGCCAGGATGGTCTTGACCTCCTGACCTCATCATCTGCCCGCCTCGGCTTCCCAAAGTGCTGGGATTACAGGCATGAGCCACCGTGCCCAGACCAATAATCTGATTTTTAAATGAGCAAAAGATCTGAACAGACATTTCTAAAAGAAGACATGCAAATGGCAAACAGACACATGAAAAGGTACTCAGCATCACGGATCATCAAAGAAATGAAATCAAAACTACAAATAAGATATCATCTCCCCCCAGTTAAAATGACTTATATCCAAAAGGCAGGCAATAACAAATGCTGGTGAGGATGTGGAGAAGAGGGAACCCTTGTACACTGCTGGTGAGAATGTAAATTTGTACAGCTACCATGAAGAACAGTTTGGAGGTTCCTCAAAAAACTAAAAATAGAGCTACCACACAATCCAGCTATCCCATTGCTGGGTATATGCCCCAAACAAAGGAAATCAGTATATTGCCTTCACTCCCATGTTTGTTGCAGCACTGTTCACAATAGCTAAGATTTGGAAGATTTGGAAACAATCTAAGTGTCCACCAACAGATAAATGGATAAAGAAATGTGGTACATATACACAATGGAGTACTAATCCGCCACAAAAAAAAAGAATAAGATTAGCTGGGTGCAGTGTTTCACACCTGTAATACCAGCACTTTGGGAGGCCAAGGCAGGCGGATCACGAGGTCAGGGAAACGAGACCATCCTGGCTAACACGATAAAATCCCGTCTCTACTGAAAATACAAAAAATTAGCAGGGCGTGGTGGCACACGCCTGTAGTCCCAGCTACTCAGGAGGCTGAGGCAGAAGAATTGCTTGAACCCACGAGACAGAGGTTGCAGTGAGCCGAGATTGTGCCACTGCACTCCAGCCTGGGCAACAGAGCGAGACTCCGTCTCAAACAACAACATGGATAGAACTGGAGATCATCATGTTAAGTGAAATAAGTCAGGCACACAAAGACAAACCTATTTGTGGGATCTAAAAATCAAAACAATTGATCTCATGGACATAAAGAGTAGAAGGATGGTTACCAGAGGCTGGGAAAGGTAGTAGGGGAGTCAGAGGGAGGTAGGGATGGTTAAAGGGTACCAAAAAATAGCAAGCATGGGACTGGATGTAGTGGCTCATGCCTGTAATCCTAGCACTCTGGAAGACCAAGGAGGGCGGATCACTTGAATCAGCAGTTCGAGGCCAGCCTCGGCAACATGGCAAAACCCTGTCTCTACAAACAATAAAAAAAATTAGCTAGGTATAGTAGCATGTGCCTGTAGTCCCAGCTACTCAGGATGCTGAAGTGAGAGGATCCCCTGAGCCCAAGAGGTCAAAGCTGCAGTGAGTCGTGATCGCCCCATTGCACTCAAGCCTGGACAACAGAGTGAGACTATCTGATAGCACAACAGGGTGACTATAGTCAATAATAACTTAATTATACATTTTTAAATAACTAAAAGAAGGTAACTGGATTGTTTATAACACAAAGGATAAATGCTTGAGGGGATGGATACCCCATTCTCCGTGATGTGACTATTTGACATTCCACGTCTGTATCAAAACATCTCACATACCCCATAAATACATAAACCTACTATGTACCCACAAAAATTAAAAAGAAAAAAACGATAAATGTCTCCCAACAATGCTCTTTTCCAGCTGTAGTGACTTATAATCCCCCTCCACCACACCATCTGATCCACTCCTAGCCCTAGGTATCCTTGATGGACGGACTCATGAAGAGAGGGTGAAGAGCAAACTCTTTTGGTTCCTCATCACGTTCACCTTCCCACCTTCCAACATCTATATTAAAAACACCTTGTTGTTGTAGAACAGTCTCTTTAGAACCTGCTTCCAGATCCCTCATTTCTCTCTCAGTTCAAGTAGTGAAGAAATGACTAGGACAGGCTGAAAACTAGCCATCAATGAAATTTAATTTACTGTCCCCACAAAGATGCACTATGAGCACCATGAGTGAGCCTATCTTTTGCTACTGTGTCTAAATGACACCCCTCCACACACATTAGCAATAAAAAACATATCTAGGATATGAAATGGGGACTGTAAAATGGATGTGTTATAAGAGGAATTGTGTTCCCCTCAAAATTCATATGTTGAAGTCCTAAACTCCAGTACCTCAGAATGCAACTGTATTTGGAGACAGGGCCTTTAAAGTGGTAACTAAGGAAAAATAAGGTGATGTGGGTGGGCCCTAATCCAATTTGACTAATTTACTTACAAGACGAGGAGATCAGGACACAAATATGGTCATGCACAGAGGAAAGACTATGTGAGGGTATAGCAAGAAGGCAGCAGGCCTTCTATAAGCCAAAGAGAGAAGCCTCAAAAGAAACCAAACCTGCTGCCACCTTCATCTCAGACTTCTAGCCTCCAGAATTCTGAGAAAATAAATTTATGTTGTTTAAGCCATCCAGTCTGCAACATTTTGTTATATCAGCCCTAGTAAACTCATACAGGGGTTTTGCTCCAAGAAACCACATTTTTTAAAAAAAACTTTATGTACATGTTAAGCCTCCTCCCCATTCACATATCTCACAGTAGAGAATTTAACTCCTGGATGGCCAGCAGAAATGGATGGAGATATTCCAAACATAGGGCACAGAGCTCGCCCATCTGTGGACTCTTTCTGTGTAGGAGAAAACATCCTCTGCATCCCATCTCTTCCCATTTCCCCTGCTTATAAAACTACTGGTACACATAGCACTTAGATTCTATACTTTGAGATACATTATGGATTAAACAATGTAAGCTAAAAACCTAACCAATGGGAACATAATATATGATCTGAGGACTGCCAGAAGTTAATTTGTGAAATAAAGTCCAATTTAAACACATGATTATATTAATAAGCCTACTATCATTTTACTCTAAGAGTTTAGTAAGAATCACCTGCCATCAGGCCAGGCTCACGCCTATAATCCTGCACTTTGGGAGGCCAAGGCAAGCAGATCATTTGAGGCCAAGAGTTCAAGACCAGCCTGGCCAACATGGTGAAACCCCATCGCTATTAAAAAGACAAAAAATTAGCTGGGTGTAGTGGCACATGCCTATAATCCCAGCTACTCAGGAGGCTGAGGTGGGAGGATGACTTGAGCCCAGGAGGTCTCCACCTGCACTCCAAGCCTGGGTGACAGAACAAGACCCGGTCTGGAAAAAAAAAAAGAAAGAGAGAGAGAGGGATGATTTCTATTTTAGTATTACTTAAAAGGTCATTTAAAAAATGTTATCCTAAAAAACTTCTCTAGCAGTACATTTCACATTTAACTAACATGACAATGTCGCTATAGATATTTTATTGGAATTACCCTTGAATAAGATAATGCAAGAATATCTGGCATCATAAAAGAAACATTACACTTGAATAGAAAATTTAGGCATTCTATATACCACACAAGGTAGACTGATATCTGCTAGGGCATCAGAAAAAAGTTTTATGTTTCATGTGTTTCTGATTGATATTTACTTCAAAAGATTAATAACTCAGGCCGGGCGCGGTGGCTCACGCCTGTAATCCCAGCACTTTGGGAGGCCGAGGCGGGCAGATCACAAGGTCAGGAGATCGAGACTACGGTGAAACCCCGTCTCTACTAAAAATACAAAAAACTAGCTGGGCGCAGTGGCGGGTGCCTGTAGTCCCAGCTACTTGGGAGGCTGAGGCAGGAGAATGGCATGAACCCGGGAGGCGGAGCTTGCAGTGAGCCAAGATCGCGCCACTGCACTCCAGCCAGGGGGACAGAGCAAGACTCCACCTCAAAAAAAAAAAAGATTAATAACTCAGCAGCTATTGTTGAGTTAATAACTCAGCAGCCAAACTGAAAGGAGGAATCATAACTTACCTTTATGCATAGGAGTTGATCCATTATCAGCACGCTCATTAATATTGATTACTCCATCTTCTACTAACTTCTTAAGCATCCCCAAATCACCCTTAAAGGCAGCCACATGACCTGGAAATGCTAAAGCTATGAATAAAAAAATTCAGCATTTCAATAAATATAAGAGTTTATTCTTTTCCCTGTCTTAAGCTGTCATACATTTCAGGTTTCAATATTTTCTCAAATAAAAGGCTATTGCAATGGAATGAGTTCAGTTGATGACTAGCAGTAAAAAGAGAATTATCAAATAAGATTATTACTAATCATTCTACTCTTTTTCCCCTCAGGACTTCAAACATGCCAGAAGTATTGTACCAGGACAATTTTTAACCACATTCTCTTTCTCTCTCATACCACCACAAAACACAGGGGATGGTCATTTAAAACCCTTTGTATAAAGACACACTTGGAAGCTGGGCGTGGTGGCTCACGCCTGTAATCCTAGCACTTTTGGAGGCTGAGGTGAGTGAATCATTTGAGGTCAGGAGTTCGAGACCAGCCTGGCCAACATGGTGAAACCCTGTCTCTACTAAAAATACAAAAATTAGCTGGGTGTGGTGGCTCATGCCTGTAATCACAGCTACTCAGGAGGCTGAGGCAGGAGAATCACTTGAACCTGGTTGCACAGACTGCTCCTTCTCTGCTTGCAAGACAGTGAAGACAGCAAAATAGACTAGAAGCAGATAAGAAGTGTGTATGTGCACATACATATAGAGTCATCCCTTGGAATCCTAAGGGTTCTAGGACCCCCCAAAGATACCAAAATCTGGGGATGTCCAAGTCCCTTATATAAAATGGTATATTTGCAGATAACCTATGCACATCCTCCCTCCCACATACTTTAAATAATCTCTGCGTTACTCACAATACCTAATACAATAGAAATACTATGTAAATAGTTGTCACACTGCTTTGTTTTGTTTAGAGATAGGGTCTCACTTTGTCACTGAGGTGTGGTCACAGCTCACTGTAACCTTGAACTCCTAGGCTCAAGCAATCCTCCCGCCTCAGCCTCCCAGGTAGCTAGGATTACAGGGATGCACCATCATGCCCTACTCTTACTGGTCTTTGTTGTATTCTGTCTTACTGATCTGTATGTCTGTTTGCCATTACTACACACTGCCTTGATTACTGTAGCCATATAGTAAGTCTTAAAATCAAGTAGTGTTAAGTCCTTCCAACTTTGTTATTTTACAAATATTCTTTGGCTATTCTAGATTGTTTATTTCCATATGTAAAAATGAGAAAAGCCACATTTCAGATTTGTTGAGAGGGTAAAATTATGCAATTCTTTGGTATCCAAGTATCAAGAAGATCTTATTTTAAAAAAAGACAAAACAATGCAATCCTTACAAGTGCTTACTACCATGTCTGGCATTCTTAGTAAGGACTCAGTTTATGTAGTTACTATCATTAAAGACATTTTATTAAGCATCAACTATATGCTAGGGATAAGGTTAGGTGCTTTCAGTTGTGTGTGTGTGTGTGTATGTGTGTGTACACATGTATGTGTATAGATGCACAGCTGGCCCTCCATATCTGCAAGTTCCACATCTGCAAGTTCCATATCTGCAGACTGAACAGATGGAAAACACTTGAAGGAGAAACCAATAAAAATAGCAATACAACAATAAAAAAAATGCACATAAAGAACAATACAGGATGGATGCAGTGGCCCATGCCTGTAATCCCAGTGCTTTGCTGGGAGGCTGGGGCAGGAGGATCACTTGAGGCCAGGAGTTTGAGACCAGCCTGGGAAACATAGTGAGACCCCAACTCATATATATAACTAAAATATAAAACCACAGAATGGAATGAAAAATCTAAAATAATAGTTTACCCTTGAGGAGGAAAAAAAGGTGATGGTAATTAGGAAGAGAGATCCAAAAGGCTTCAACTCTATATTTTATTCTTTTCTTTTCTTTCAAGATGGAGTTTTGCTCTTGTTGCCCAGGATGGAGTGCAATTGCGTGATCTTGGCTCACTGCAACCTCCACCTCCCGTGTTCAAATGATTCTCCTGCCTGAACCTCTCGAGTAGCTGGGATTACAGGTGTTAGCCACCATACCTGGCCTCTATATTTTATCCTTAAATTTAGTGATTCACTGCTCGTTATGTTAATTTTTTTTTTTTTTTTTTTTTGAGACAGGGTCTCATTTTGTCACGCAGGCTGGAGTGCAGAGGTATAATCAAGGCTCAGTGTAGCTTTGACTTCCTGGGCTCAATCTATCCTCCCACCTCAGCCTCCCAAGTAGCTGATTACAGGCATGCCTCCACATCCAGCTAATTTTTGTATTTTTTGTAGAGATAGGGTTTTACTATATTTCCCAAGTTGGTCTTGAACTTCTAGGCTTAAGCAATCCACTCACCTCAGACTCCCAAAGTTCTGGGATTACCAGCATGCACCACTGCAACCAACCTCTACACATTTTTGTCTAAAGTATTTTATAATAAAGAATCTGGATGAATGTATCGGCAATGATATGTAATAAATTTTAATATGTTATATATTAAACATGTTTATATTTTTACATATAACATATATAACATTTGCCTTATATCTTCTTTTCCTATTTCATTGATTCTACATCAATGAAATTATATCATTATATCATCATCATCATCATTACATTATATGCTAGAACATATCACTTACTTACTTTCCTGATCTTCTAAATCTTTTCCTTCATACTTAGCCCCCTGGATAAACTGTAAAATGTTCTGCTTGAAGAACCTCTGGGCCAAATCCACTACATTTTCTCCGTTATCATTGAAAGCTTTTAAAACTTGTGTCGCACTGCTCATTCTACTGAATAGGAATTTGAAACAGTGAAGGTGGCCTTCCATGGCTGCTAAGTGAACTAGAGGAAAGAAAAAAAATTTAATATTTTTAAAATATGTATGTATGTATGTATGTATGTATGTATTTAGAGACAAGATCTTGCTCTGTAACCCAGGCTGGAGTGCAGTGGCACAATCATAGCTCACTATAGCCTCCAACTCCTGGGCTCAAGGGATTCCCCCCACCTCATCCTCACAAGTACCAGAGAGTACAAGCAGGAGTCACCATGCCTGGCAGAATTTATTTTTTAAATTGAAACTAAAATAACTTGAAAAAAGAAATAACACATTAGCTCTACTCCTCATAGGGAGATAACTATCCCTGCCCCAAATGACAGGAGCAGAGATGAGACCTTTTTCCCAGCCTGCATTTCTTTACAGTCAGCCTTCTAGTCACTTCAAAGCAGTGAGTAAATGGTTCAATAGTTACACTTACCGTGAGTCTAGAGAGACCAGATGAGGGTCACCAAAGAGCAGGCCCGGAAAGTTATCTTGGAAAGTGAAATCCCAATTATACAGTTTATAATTACATGATAAAATGCTTATTATGTAAGTAAAATAACTAAGTAAAATTTAATATTTTGGGAAAAAATGGAAGAAACCAATCACTCTGCAAATAAGAATATTATTTTATCACTATGCATTTGTCACTTTTCTATAATTTATTCTTTTTATTATAAACAAGAAGAATGGATTGAAATGCATACTAGGTATATACACTGACTTCACCATTTACAGCCTTTCAGAAAATAACAGAAAAGGTATTTTTTAAAGCTATAAAAAAGTAAAGAAACAAACAGGAATGCTATGAACAGACAAGAAATTTTAAGGAATCTCTGAAAGAAGTATATTGGATGAGACTCAGGGACAGCCATAACCTAAAATTTTATGGGGGAAAAAAAAGGAACGAATCTGGAGTTGTTATAAGCTTCGAGGCAATGATTACAAAGACCAAGACAGTCTTTACACTTAATAAATGACCGCTTGGGAAATAAGCCCAATTCACATATCTTGATTATGGAGAGGCAGGATAATGCCCAAGTGGCCAGTATAATTCAGGTGAAACAAGAAGTCCCAGATAAGAAGTCCAGAAGATAAATTGCTGGCACATATCAATCTATCCTCCCTCAGCTGCCCCTCATACTAACCCCTGCCCCCCTGAAACTGCAGATTCCTCTAACTGCTTACTCATCATTTACACTTAAAAGTCTTATAGGCATTTCTAACATATGTCAAAAGTTGAGCTCCTTAGCCTCCTCACACACATTTTCCTTATATTGTCTCCCCATCTCGGTTAATGGAAGTTCTCTCAACATTGTTCAGGCCCATAAGCCTTGGAGCCATCCTTGACTCCCCTTTCCATTACTCCCCACATCTAATCCATCAACAAATTTTACTGGCTCCTTCAAAATATACACAGAACCTGATTACTTCTCAGTAACTTTGCTGCCTCTATACTGGCCAACCCAAATAGTAGCCTGAATTACTGCCTCAGGTTCCCAACTGCTCTCCTATTTCTTACCCATGCCACTACCACACCCTCAACTGCAGTCTGTTATAAACACAACAGCCAAATGATCTTTTTATTTTTGTTTTGAGACAGGGTCTTCCTCTGTTGCACAGGCTAGAGTACAGTGGCACGATCTTGGCTCACCGAAACCTCCACCTCCCAGGTTCAAGCGATTCTGGTGCCTCAGCCTCCCAAGTACCTGGAATTCCAGGTATGTGCCACCACACCCAGCAATTTTTTGTATTTTTAGTAGAAACAGGGTTTCACCATGTTGGCCAGGCTGGTCTCGAACTCCTGGCCTAAAGCAATGAACCCGCCTTGGCCTCCCAAACTGCTGGGATTACAAGCATGGGCCAACATGCCCAGCCCAAAATGATCCCTTTAAACAACAGGTCAGATCATGTCACTCCTGTGATCAAAACCCTCCAATAAGGCTGGGCATGGTGGCACATGCCTATAGTCCTAGGTATTCAGGAGGCTGAGGCAGAAGGTTTGCTTGAGCCCAGGAGTTCGAGTCTAGACTGGGCAATATACTGAGAAAGATAGAAAAGATAGAAAGAAAAAACAAACAAACCCTCTAATGGCTCCTCTTACTTCTCCAACCATAACATCTAATACTCACCCCCTCGCTTCTGTTGGAACTACACTGACTTACTATTACTCAAACACACCATGCACATCCCTGCCTCCGGAGATTTACACTTGCTGTTACCTCTACCTGAAATGTTCTTCCTCCAGGATATCCACAAAATCTGCTTCCTTAACTCCTTCAGGTGTTTACCCAATTGTAACTTCCTCAGTGAAGGTTTTCTTGATGACTTATTTCAAATTTCATCCCCTCTCATACTCTCTACTCGCCTTTCCTACTTTACATTTATCTAAACACATATCTCTAATATAATATATATTTTGCTCATTCATTTAGATGATTATCTGTCTCTCCCCTCACCACCACATGTAGGTAGGACTTTGTCTTTTATTTGCTGTAATATCTCCAGCACCCTGAAGAACTGACACTTAGTATGTGCTCAATAAACGTATGTCAAATTAATAAAAATTTTTTAGAGGGTTTCTACTGCCAAAATGGCCCTGAAGACGCAAGCTAATTTCACGCTCTACCAAAGAAAACAAAAACAAATATACTGCACTGAGATTATCACTAGCAATAGCCCAGAATTCAAATATGAGGATGAGACAGGTCCTGGGGCCACAGTCAAGTGAAAAACCTCTGAGCAGACAGTAACAGAATCAGACTTCCATATCCAAGACATGCCTCCCCCAATTCTGCCCAGCACAAAGCTCATGAAAATTTCCCCCAACTCAGTTTTTATACTGGAAAAAGTGAGATCAAAGTAAGCAGCTTCCCTATCATCTTGGGCTCCCTGGCAGAAGACCTGTCCCTGCCTCAAGCCACAGGAAGCACTAGGAGTGCCTGAAGACAAATATATCCCTGAGGATAGCCAGAGACAAAGGGGAGAGGTAGGACTACCATCCTCAGTCCTGGAAACTCTGCTCTGTAACTAAGCCAAAGGAGACACCAAATCAGAGTGGCTGTTTAGCATCACCATCCTAAGGTTCTTTCTACAGGTCCCCTCGGCACAAACTGCTAGCAAGCATTCCCATACTGCTGAGATATCCCTTTTGGGACCTCCCCAGTTTGGAATGGGCTACACTCTGATGGCTTATTTACTAGAGTCAAGGCAAACCTGAGCATAAGGTGCCATTTTAGGCCAAAAAGGAAGCAGAGACCTACCTGGAAAAAGAAAGAAAATCAACAAGAAAATTACAAAGAATCTCTAAATGAACATACCCCATAAAAACCAAAAGAAGCCAGACAGCGAAGACTGGAAAAACTAATCCCTCAATGTGCAAAAACATAGATGTACATCCAAGGGAAACACAACCTACCCAAACAGACATAGCAATAAACCACCGACTGACTCCAACAAGATGGTGATATGTGAGTTCTTGAAGAATTCAAAATAGCAGTTTTAAGGAAACTTAGTGATCTCAAAAAAAAAAAAAAAAA
>NW_012114921.1:88121-107100 GCF_000951035.1 Colobus angolensis palliatus
AAAAAAAAAAAAAAAAAAGAAAATTATCTCAAAAGACCAAGTCTAAGAATTACTGGTGTTCAAGAGAAAGTGAGCAAGAACAAGTGGTAGAAAGTTTATCCAAAGAAATAATAACAGAAAACTTTCTGAAGCTTGAGATAAATATAAATATCCACAAATAGTAAGGTCTCAGAACACCAAACAGATTCAACCCTAGTAAGACTACCCAAGGCATATAATAATCAAACTCTCAAAGGTCAAAGACAAAGGAAGGATCTTAAAAGCAGAAACAATAAAGAAACAAAAAACATATAAAGGAGCCCCAGTTTGTCTGGCAAAAAACTTCTCAAGAAAAACCACACAGGTCAGGAAGGAACAGGACCTTTTCAAAGTGCTGAAAGGAAAAAAACAAAACAAAACAAAACAAAATCCTGCCATCCAAGAATCCAGCAAAGCTTCTTCAACTATAAAGAAGACAGAAGGGCTACCCGTTCTGGGCCCCTTCCACGCTGTGGAAGCTTCATACTTTCACTCTGCTCAATAAAGCCTACAGCTTTTTCTCTCTATTGGTTCGTGACTCACCGCAGTCAGCTGCCACACCAATTCTTTGGCGTGGCTAGGCAAGAAACTTAGGTGTTACATTTTGCGAGGCAGCCAGGAGTCTCCAGGAAAGGCATCTACATCGTCACGTGGTGAGTACAATCAGACCTCTTTCGCTTCCTATTCCGTCCTGTCCTTCCTTAGAATTCAGAGGCTAAATACCGGGCACCTGTCAGCCACTTAAAGGCAATTAGCACAGCCACCACACTAAAGACCACATCTGTCTCCTGCCTCCTGCCTCCTGGGTCCTAATGTCTGCCGGCTAGACTTCTTTCCTCATCTCACAAGCAAGGTTATTCCCCCTAGTAGGCAGGATCAAGATTCCCTATTTAGAAGTCTTGAATTCTTGGGGTGGTGCCCAGAAGATCCCTGTTCATGGTGCCCTCCCAGGGTTTAGGCAAGTGTCACCATTTCATGGCCATTTTGAAGGGCCAGTTCCCCACCATAGTGTATGGTCCCCCACATCAGGACAATTTAAAGACAGGTCTGTAATTTTCATGTGGATAGTAGAAAAGCCTTAGGACATTTCTTCCATTGCTCCCCAGATAAACTTACCCCTTTCTTGGGGCCTCTCAAGTACAATCTGTGGTACATAGGCACGGGTCTTAAAGCCATTGTTGTTTCAACCATTCAATAATTGGTATTAGAGGGAAGAAAATACAGTCAGTTGGGACACAGGATACTGGTACCACCTTGAGAGGGGGGCTTACTCCTTTGATGGCAAGTGGGGACAGAAGGCTAAAGTACAGCAGCTGTTCTCTCGGCCCTGGCCTAGAAGACATCCACCACCCCCTTTAAGCTTACTATACACCTCCTGTCACTAAGTCAGAGATTTCTCCTTGAAGGACAGTTTTATAGCCAGGACCACATAAATTGGACTTTAGCATGCAAGCATCAGTGGTGTCCCAAACCTAGGCCTTGCCACCCTGGAACAGGTAGGACGCATTGGCAGAAGGACCACAGTAAATCCAACAGTCCTTGTGCCCCATTTAGTGGTCAACAGGTGCACAGCAGGGGCAAGGAAGTTTCCATCCTGCCGGTAAGCATGGTTAAATCCGGTAGATGAAGAGCTCAGGAAAAGGGACCATGAGCTTTGAACACAATTGGACCTGACCCTTAGGGGATGCCCTTAGGGAAGACAAGTCCCAGGACTAACCAGGGTGCGAACATCCCTGTGTTTAAAATTCCAGATAAGCACCACACCTTCCAAACCGGACACTCCCTTAAGATGTATCCTGAATTACTGGGATAAATTTGACCCTGAAACCTTAAAAAAGAAATGGCTAATTTTCTTCTGTACCACTGCCTGGCCACAGTATTCCTTACAAAATGGAGAAACTTGGTCCCCTGAGGGAAGTATTAATTATAACATCCTTCTACAACTAGCTCTTTTCTGTAAACAAGAAGGTAAATGGAGTGAAGTTCCTTATGTACAGGCTTTCTTTGCCCTTCATGACAATACTGCCCTGTGCCAAGCCTGCAAGCTTTGCCCAAATGACAGAGGCTCACAGTTACCTCTATACTCAGGGCCTCTTCCCTCAGCCCCACTCTCCTCCCCCACTGACTCTCCTCCATCCAGCCCCACCAAAGTGTTAAAGGCACCCCAGAAAGAGAACACAAACTCCACAAACCAGGCACCCAAACTATGTCCCTTACAAACAGTAGGAGGAGAATTTGGGCCCATTCACTTTCATGCACCCTTCTCATTCTCAGATTTAAAACAAATAAAGGCAGATTTAGGGAAATTCTCGGATGATCCCTATATAGATGTTTTACAAGGGTTAGGGCAGTCCTTTGATCTAGCATGGAAGGACATCATGTTGTTCCTTAATCAGACCTTAAGTCCTACTGAAAAGGAGGCAGCTTTAGCAGCAGCCCAGCAATTTGGAGATTTATGGTATCTTAGCCAGGTAAATGATCGAATGACCCTGGAGGAAAAGGAAAAATTCCCCACAGGGCAACAGACAGTACCCACTGTAGACCCTTATTAGGACTGACTCAAATCATGCAGATTGGAGCCACAGGCATTTGCTAACTTGCATTTTAGAAGGGTTGAGGAAGACTACGAAAAAGCCTATGAACTACTCAATGTTATCCACAATTATGCAGAGAAAAAGAGGAAAACCCTTCGGCTTTTCTAGAAAACTAAGGGAGGCCCTAAGAAAGCACACCTCCCTAACTCCGGACTCCCTGGAAGGCCAACTGATTCTAAAGGATAAATTTATCACCCAATCAGCGGCTGACATTAGGAGAAAACTCCAAAAGTTTGCCTTAGGCCCCGAACAAAATTTGGAGGCATTATTAAACCTGGCAACCTCGGTGTTCTATAACAGGGACCAAGAGGAACAGGCCAAAAGGGAAAAGCGAGATAAGAAAAAGGCTACAGCCTTAGTCATGGCCCTCAGACAGGCAGACCCTGGTGGCTCAGAGGCAACTAAAAGAGGAGCGAGCCAATTTCCTAGTAGGGCTTGTTATCAGTGTGGTTTGCAAGGACACTTTAAGGAAGATTGTCTAACCAGAAACAAACAGCCCCCTCGCCCATGTCCAATACGCCAAGGCAATCACTGGAAGGCACACTGCCCCAGAGGACGAAGGCCATCTGGGCCAGAAGCCCAACCAGATGATTCAGCAACAGGCCTGAGGGTGGCCAGGGCAAGCCATCACCCTCACAGAGCCCCAGGTAAGTCTGACCATTTAGGGCCAGGAAGTGGACTTCCTCCTGGACACTGGCACGGCCATCTCAGTTTTAATCTCCTGCCCCAGATGACTGTCCTCAAAGTCCATTACTATTCCAGGAATCTTAGGACAGACTAACCAGGTATTACTCTCACCTCCTCGGCTGCAATTAGGAGACTTTGCTCTTTTCACATGCCTTTCTTGTTATGCCCAAAAGTCCCACACCCTTATTAGGAAGGGACATATTAGCCAAAGCTGGGGCTATTATCTACATGAATATAAAGAATAAATTACCCATTCGTTGTCCCCTATTTGAAGAAGGAATCAACTCTGAAGTCTGGGCCTTAGAAGGACAATTCGGAAAGACAAAGAATGCCCATTCAATTCAAATCAGGCTAAAAGACCCCACCACTTTTCCTTATCAAAGGCAATGTCCCTTAAAACCTGAAGTTCACAAAAAATTACAGGATATTGTTAGACATTTAAAAGAGGAGAAGGAGCTTGAACATTCAGTACCCTGGAATATGTTTAACCAATGGATATCTGGGCTCCTCCCTTTTCTAGGCCCTGTGACAGCCATCCTATTATTACTCGTCTTTGGGCCTTGCATTTTTAACCTCCTTGTCAAATTTGTTTCCTCCAGGATCAAGGCCATCAAGCTACAAATGCTCTTACAAATGGAACCTCAAATGAGCTCAACTCACGGCTTCTACCGAGGACCCCTAGATCGACCTGCTGGTCCCTGACTGGCCTAAAATGTTCCCCTCTGGAGGACACCACAACCGCAGGACCCCTTCTTCGCCCCTAACCAGCAGGAAGTAGCCAGAACGACTGCCGCCCAGTTCCCAATAGCAGTTGGGGTATCCTGTTTTAGACGGGGAACTCAGAGGAGGGGCTAGCTGGGCTTCCTGGGTCAAGTAGGGGCTCAGAAAGCTGTGAAACTCACTCATTTCCTGCATCAGAACTTACTTTGGTCCTGGATGGATAATATTGAAGATATATGGTTAAAATATTCCTAACACCAAAAAAAAAAAGAAAAAGACAGAAAGCCTTTCCCAGACAAACAAAAGCTGAGAGAGTTTACGATCACCAGAACCATCTTATAAGAAATGTTAAAGGGAGTTCTTCAATCAGGAAGAAACACTAATGTGTAAATGGAAAACATTTGAAGGTATAAAAATCACTGGTGAAATTAAAAACATGGACAACCCTAGAATACTCCAATAACGTTAACTGTGGTGTGTGATAACTCCAGTATGAAGACTAAAAGACAAATCTAACAAAAACAATAATAGCTATAGCAACCTGTTAAGAGATAGGAAATACAAAAATATATAAATAAGTGGGACGCAGTGGCTCACACCTGTAATCCCAGCACTTTGGATGGCCAAGGAGAGTGGATCACTTGAGGTCAGGAGTTCGAGACCAGCCTGGCCAACATGGTGAAACCCCATCTCTATGAAGAATACAAAAATTAGCCAGGCATGGGGGTGGGTGCCTGTAACCCAGCTACTTAGGAGGCTGAGGCAGGAAAATCTCTGGAACCCAGGAGGAGAAGGTTGCAGTGAGCCAAGATCGCATCACTGCACTCCAGCCTGGGTAACAGAGCGAGACTCCATCTCAAAAAAAAACCAAAAAAGCCTCAAAAATATGTAAATAGAGACAATAAAAAGGCAAAATGTGGGAGAAACAGTTAACATGTAGGGCATTTTGGTTTTTCCTTGTTTCTATTCCTTTCTTTGTGACCTAAGGTAAGTTGTCATCTCTTTAAAATAATCTGTTTTATCTATAAAATGTAAGACTCATGGTAACTACAATGCAAAACCTATATTTACTAAAAAATAAAGAGCAAGAAAATAAAACATACTACCAGAGAAAACCACTTAACCACAAAGAAAGACAAGAAGAAAGGAACATAGGAGTTACAAAACAACCAGAAAACAAGCAACAAAATGGCAGCTGTATGTAAGTCTTTACCTACCAATAACAACACTGAATGTCCATAGACTTAACTCTCCAATTAAAAGGCACAGAGTATAAAGAAACATGACCCAACTACATGCTGCCTACAAAAAACCCACTTCATCTATAAAGATACACATAGATTGAAAGTGAAGGAATGGAAAAGATATTCCATGCAACTAGAAGAAAAAAACAAACAAGAGTAGCTAGATTTATATATTATAAACTATAAGTTAATTCCACTACTGTGTATATATCCACAAGAAAAAAATGTCATTATATCAGAGAGATAGCTGCACTCTCATGTGTATTAATACACTATTCACAATAGCCAAAATATGGAATCAACCTAAGTGTACATCAATGATGAATGAATAAAGAAAATGTAATGTATATTCACAATGGAATATGATTCAGACAAAAATGAATGAAATACTCTCACTGCCACAAGATGGATGGAATTGGAGGTCATCATGTTAAGTAAAATAAGTCAAGCACAGAAAGACAAATATTATATGTTTTCATTCATATGTGGGAGCTAAAATATGCTGGTTTCATGAAGATAGAGAGTAAATTGATTGGTGGTTATCAAAGGCCAGAAGGGTAGCATGGAGAGAGGAAGAACAGAAGTTGATTAATGGGTACAAATATAAAATTCGGTAGAAGAAATAAGATCTAGTGTTTGACAGATCAGTAGGGTGATTATAGTTAACCATAATCTAGCGTGTATTTCAAAATAACTAGAAAAAAATTATTCGAATGTTTCTAGCATAAAGAAAAGAACTATTTAAGGGATGGCTACCCCAATTACCTTGATTTGATCTTTATACATTACATGAATGTATCAAATTATCACACGTACACCAAAAATATGTACACTTATCAATAAAAAATAATTTTATGAGAGTGATTTGAACACAAGCAGTCTAGACCTAAGGCCACATTCTTTCTTAACATCTATATTATTATAAATACTCTACCTGGTTATAAATAAAAGAATTATACCTGTTTAAAGAAACAATTGGATTTTTTAATGACCAGACAAGACTAACAAAAATGATCAAGTATACTTGATAAAGGACAATACAAAAATAAAACTGACCCCTACCTTGTATTACACACAGAAAAGTCAGTTCTAGGAGGATTGGGAATATAAATGTGAAAGTAAGATAATAACATTTCTAAAAGATAACATAAAGGAATGTCTTCATGGTCACAGAATAGGGAAAGTACAAAAAGCACTAACTACAAAGGAAGAGATTATTAAAATGGATTACATTAAAATTAAAACCTCTGGCCAAGTGTTGTGGCTCACACCTGTAATCCCAGCACTTTGGGACACCAAGGTGGGTGGATCACAACATCAGGAGTTCGAGACCAGCCTGGCCAACATGGTGAAACTCTGTTTCTACCAAAAATACAAAAATTAGCCAGGTATGGTGGCACACGCCTGTAATCCCAGCTACTCGGGAGGCTGAGGCAGGAGAATTGCTTGAACCCAGGAGGCAGAGGTTGCAGTGAGCCAAGACTGTGCCACTGCACTCCAGCCTGTGCAACAGACCAAGATTCCATTTAAAAAAAAAAAAATTAAAACCTCTATTTATCAAAAAATACCAAAGAATGAAAGAGCAAGCCATAGAGTAGAAAGATTAGAAAGATATTTGCATGAAAAGATATTGGTAATAAATGTAACTGACAAAGGGCTTGTATCTAGAATATATAAAGAACTCCTATGACTCAATAAGAAAAAGACATACTCCAACAGCTAATAGGCAAAAGATCTGAACTACTTCACAAAAAAAATAACCAAATAGCCATTAAAAATATGAAATGATGTTTGACATTTTTAGTCATCAGGAAAAATATAAATTTGAAACTGCAATGAGATACATCCATCAGAAAGACTAAAACTAAAGAAAAACTAATAATACCATAAATAATACCATATGCGAAAATGGAGCAATTGAAAGCAGTCTGAAAAAGTGAAGGAAGCCTAGCACAAAAGAATTTTTTTTTTTGGTTTTTGGTTTTTTGGGTTTTCTTTGCAGGTTTTACAGTTTTATTTAAACGTAAAGTATGCACATGAGGTAGCTATTCATTTTCTTCACTGCGCAGCCTGGCACTGGAGTTGGTGACTATGATGGCCAGCTGGGCAGCTCATTCCACAATGGCTTTGCGGTTCTTGGAGGAAACATCTCAGCACAGTAAGATTTGTTGCAGCAGCACTTCCAGCTCCTTGACATTGTGGACCAGGAACTTCCAGAAGCCACTGGGCAGCATGTGCTTTGTTTTTTTTGTTGCTCCCACAACCAATGTTGGGCATCAAGATCGACCCTTGAACCTTCTATGAACCCTGTTGTCTATACCTCTGAGTTTCTGCCAGTTACACTTAATTCTGACATATCGGTCAGTCTGGTGCCGGATGAACTTAGTTCTCTTTTTTGATGATCTTGGGCTTCACAAGGGGTCTAAGGGTGGCCGTGATGCCGAAGAGGAGATGGCTGCCACCTCTGTAGGCAGTGCCGAGAGAGGGGCTTTTTGTTTTTTGAGACTTTAATTTAAATTTTACTTTAAACAAACAAAAAAAAAACTTACAAAATACAAAGTAAAAAGAATGAGAACAAAATAAATTTTCAGATACACAAAAATTGAAAAGTTCATACCAAAAGACTTCACTAAATGAACACTGAAAGATGAACACTGAAAGATGAACTTCAGAAAAAAGCAAAATGATCATGGACAGTAATGTAAAGATATAGAAAGATGAGGCCACGCAGATAGGTAGGAGCCAAATTATGTAAGTCCAGCATGCCAAGCCAAGGAATCAGAGGCTCCACAGGGATCCAGGGAGGTTCTAAATAGCAAAGTGATTTGATCAGTCCTGTTCATATTATTCTGCCCCTCCTCTTTCTGTGTTTGCTTCTTTAATTTTTCATTCATTTTCACTCCAATCTCACTGTGATCTATTCTTTAGAATTCTTTAGAATTTCTAGACCACTTTTTAAAGAAGGTGGAGTCTAGGTCTCCACTGGCCACTTTACTGTAGGTTAGACAACTGAAGTAGCAAATTAACTAGTATCCTCCATTTATGCAGTACTGTTTAAAAAATGAAAACTTTGGGCCAGGTGCGGTGGCTCCTGCCTGCAATTCCAGCACTTTGGGAAGCCGAGGCAAGGAGATCTCTTGAGGCCAGGAGTTCGAGACCATCCTAGCCAACATGGTGACACTCCCTCTCTACTAAAAATACAAAAAGTAGCCAGGCGTGGTGGCAGGTGCCTGAAACCCAGCTATGAAGGACGCTGAGACATAAGAATCACTTGAACCTGGGAGGCAGAGGTTGCAGTGAGCTGAGAGCACACCATTGCCACTCCAGCCTGGGCAACAGAGCAAGACCCTATCAAAAAAAAATTAAAAATTTAAAAATAAATAAGTTGTCTATGAGGCAGAGAGAGGTGAAGTTAAGAAATAAAAACACTAGATAGCAGATGAAGGAAACTGCTGGCAGGAAGAGCAAATCAATGTTTAATTTTGCCAATTTATCTTTTGCCGATATGGTTCCAGAAAAAAATCAATCAAATTTAAGGTACATAAGATGGGTGTGATGTAAGATAAAAAATGTTCATGTCAACATATACACTACTTCATTTTGTGAGGGACTAACAGAATAATTGGTTTCAATGTCTTTATTTTTTAAGAGATGGGGTCTCACTTTGTTGTACTGAAGTGCGATGGTACAATCACAGCTCACTGTAGCCTCCAATCCCTGGGCTCCCAAATCCTCAGCCTCCCAAGAAGTTAGACTATAGGCACACACCACAACACCCAGCTTTCTTCTTTCTTTCACTTTTTTATTTTTTTGTAGAGAGAGGGTCTCACAATGTTGCCCAGGCTGGTCTCAAACTCCTGGCCTCAAGTGATCCTCCTGCCTCAGCCTCTCAGAGTGCTGAGATTATAGGTGTAAGCCACCATGCTCAGCCAACAGTTTAAATTTCTTAAACAAGATCAAACATTTAAAAGTTTACATCAGTGAAAAACTAAAAGATTTGCTTTATTTAAAATACCTGGAAGGTTTCCATTGCAGTCCACATCTTCTATGCTACAACCCCATTTAACAAGAAGTTGCAAGCAGCCAAGCCGTCCATGAAAAGCTGCATGATGTACAGGTCTCCATTCTCTCTTATCGGTCACACTGGGATCCTAGAGGTAACATTCACAAGGACTTAGTTTCTCCCTATTTTGTAGGGAAAATACTAAACCTAGCAGCTTAATTCTATAAATAAGAATTGGAGGCTGCTCTTAATACAAGAAGGCAAACACTTAACATAATAGAAAAATGCACTGCAACCACTAATTTGAATATATGAGCTAATAAAATACTAGTAAAATTTTATACAACAGGCTTTTCAAAAGAACGAGTCAAATAAAATAGTTTTTAAAAAGGAACTTAACTAGTCATCTTACCAGTCAGATTCCTGACCAATAAAATGAAAGGGATAGATTGAATGATCAAATACTATCATTGAGAATATAAACAGAATTAATAAAAAATATTCAATAAGTTTTCACTCTTTCTTAAACTATAGAAACACCAACTCTCACCACAATGTCTTCAATATATGTAGTTCTCTTCTTCTATGTTATTTATTACAACTACTAGAGATAAAATTAAATATTGCAATAAACAAAATTTCTGAAGAAATAAATCACTTTCTAAATCAGTATATGAAATAAGAGTTTCAAAACAAACACATAGGTAGACATACAAAAATTCATAAAGATTTACAATCACCTGGTTAAGATTTGTTTGAAGCTTCGTAACCAGTTAAACTCTGAACTAGCATGAAGAACCCAAAACCTCTCAAGTACTTTGTAATACTAAATTGTTTTTTGGGGGAGAAGAGAAGATTTGTCTGAATTATTGCTTCTATGTTTAAAGATAGAAAAGGTAGAGAGAAAAATTAAATTAGCTTCCCAAAGTCATATAAGAGATCTAAAAAGTCAGGAAGAGACAACTAGACTACCAAATACTATTCCATCTACATTATCATACATTAGCACATGTTAATAGGAGCCACTCACCACTCCACTTCGAAGCATTATTTGTAAAGTAAAAGAATGTCCGTGAGTTGCAGCAAGATGTAAAGGAGTGCATCCCCGGTCATCCTGGGCTGTCAGATTTGCTCCATTCATTATAAGAGCCTAAAAATAGAGAAATAGGAACGACTTTACATGAGTATAGATGTTAAACCATAAATGCAGATGCAGATTACACAAAGGCAATTTATTAATCTATAGCTAAATTATGTATGTTCTTACATGTGTGCTACAAGCAAATCGTAAGAAATTCTTAGCTAATACTAAGAAAATGTTTTGTTTTGTTTTGTTTTTTAAGATTATAGAAACATCCTCTCTAATCAAGGCTTTTAACATGAACAGATTTCTCGAATAAAATGGAAAGTTTCCAGTACACTAAAACATAAATCCACAAGTCGCCTGGCAGGATAAAACAAAAACCTGGCAGGATAAAACACCTGGCAGGATAAAACAAAAACAGCAAGTTTACATGATCCCTGTAACACCGATGATCTCAAACTCAGATGCTTCCTCCATCTGCCAACTGTGTTCTGGATACAGAGCACATTGTGGCTTCTGGGATCATACTCAGCTGAGGCTGTGGGTCCCACAGAGCACTCATCTGGCTGGGCTATGGTGGTGGTGGCTCTACTCAAGAAGCAAAGCAGTTACTAGCACATTCAAACAGTGTATGGAACATATTTTAAATATCAAAGTGAGAAACAAGAAGGCAACATAATAATATTATCAGAAAGATGTTAGGAAGTAAGGACAGCTGTGTAAAGCTTGAGGCTGAAAAGCAGCTTGCCAGCTTCCTTTCTTTGGCTTCTTGGGTAGTGGGCGCCAGAATAGCAAGATGCGACGTTTTGGTTCATGGATCATATAATGGACCCATCCCTGACTCTGCTGAATGCCAAGATTCCTCCATTCAGATTCAGACATCAAATCGGTTTTACGGACCAGCTTGGCTATGTCTGTGGGCAGCATGACATGTCGATACTCAAACTCCTCATCGCCATATTTGTCAGAATAGTAAATTTGTTTGTGCAACATGATCACTCGGTTTGCTAGCCTTCAGCCCCATGCCGCCAAGCAACTCCCAGCAACTCCCAGCAGCATGTGCTCCCACCCACTTTGGCCTCAAGAAAATGTTTTAACATTGCCTAGAAGACATTTATAATATTGGTTTTACATTTTGATTTGAGCATGTATATATAATTTATAAGACACATCTTTCATGAGCACAGATAGCCACTAAGTTAAATTCTTTAATTCTAACCTAATAAAACTGAAATTTAAATGTTCACTAATTCAAAAGCAGAATCCTTGGTTAACAGGGTTTTGGACTCAATAAAAGAATTAATTATTAAAGTGACGAGTTCTAAGCTCCAAATCAAGTTTCTAAGTACATCTAAAGAGGTCCCATCTGAATTTGCAATTGGCCCAGTTTCTATATATGGGTTATACCATATACAGAGTAATTGGCTTAAAAGAATTATTAGTCCCGGCCAGGAGCGGTTGCTCATGCCTGTAATCCTGACACTGTGGGAGGCCAAGGTGGAAGGATCACTTGAGCCCAGGAGTTTGAGACTCTTCTATACTTCACCATTCCTGTAATCTTTATCTCCAGCCCCCTTTTCAACCGCCTGGACCCTCTTCTACCTGGATGACCTACAGACACATTAAACTCAACGTATGCCAAATTGAAATCAACATCTGTCTTCCCAGTGTTCCTTGCTTTTCAGATTTCCCTATTCATTCCATCATAATTATCTGTTATTCTGACTCAAAATTTGAATTTTCACTACACTCTGTCAATGTTTGCTTTGCAAGATATCTTAGCTCATTTTCTTTCTTTCCCTCTGCCACCACCTATTTTTACCCTCTCTGGTTAGTGATTACAGCAAAAAATCTCTAACTGACCTTCTTGTCTTTAAACTCTTCCTTCATCCTAGTAATCCTGGACACATTTTGCTAGAATAATTCCCTGAAATACTGTTTTCATTATCTCATTCCCCTGTTAATGTCCATGTGGATGTTTATGTGTATGTATAAATATATATAGACATATTCACACACACACACACGCACACACACATATAATGTATATAGAAACTCTCTTTTCACAGCCAGATGCAGTGGCTCATGCCTGTAATCCCAGCATTTTGGAAGGCCAAGGCAGGAGGATCACTTGAGCCCTTGAGTTCAAGACCAGCCTAGGCAACATAGGGAGAAACCCCCGACAGACATCTCTACAAAAACAATTAGCCAGGCGTGGTGAAGCATGTTGGTGGTCTCAGCTACTTGGGAGGCTGAGGTGGGATTATCGCTTGGACCCGGCAGGTTGATGCTGCAGTGAGTCATGACCAAGGCACTGCGCTCCAGCCAGAGCGACAGAGCAAGACCCTGTCCCAAAAAACAAAAACATAAACAAAACCTCTCTTTTCTTTCCAGGTAATCACAGGGTTGAGGAGGGGGAAAAAACTATCTTTCTATAAAATGAATCCAAAATCTTCATTCTATTTCTGAGGCACTTTACAAAACTGGTCTACCCAAGCATGGTTCTTAACAGTCCACACCACAAATAATCTATACTCAGTCAAACTAACATAATGGTATATCCTCTGAACATAGCCCAATTTTCCAATTCAGAAGCTTCTTACAGGAGTATAGCATAGAGATGAACAGGACAAGTCTAGGTTCAAATCCTAGCTCTGTCACTTGCTTAGGCAAGGTACTTAACACTCTGAATCTGTTTTGTAACCTATATAAAAGCGAACTCATAGAACTGTTTGTGTTGGATGAAATGACACATGAGAGACTGACTGACACACAATAAATCTTCAATGAATGACAATTATTATTTTTATTTGCTCCTAATGTATTGCCTGCCTCTATAATACTTCCTCATCACTTAATCTTTAAAATCAACCCACTCTTTTGGGCTTAACTGATGTTTTATTTCCTCCATTTATGATCCCTCTACCTCCTCCTAAATTATACAATTCTTCTCATCTGTATTTTTCACTAGAACTTTAATCATAGATTTTGCTTTGTATCGTTTTGCAACTCACTGAGTAGAGCTCCTGACCCTTCAAACAATCTCATGCTTCCTCCTGGCAGGAACTGTGATGTGGATTGGCTGTGTCCCCCCTCAAACCTCATTTGAATTGTAGTTCCCATAACCTCCACATGTCATGGGAGGGACACCATGGGAGGTAACTGAATCAGGGGGTGGTTATCCCCGTGCTGTTCTCATGATAGTGACTGAGTTCTCACAAGATCTGATGGTCTTATAAGAAGCGAAAAATTTTCCCCCTTTGCTCAGCAATTCTCTCTTCCTGCCATCCTGTGAAGAAGGACGTGTTTGCTTCCCCTTCCACCATGATTGTAAGTTTCCTGAGGCATTCCCAGCCATGTGGAACTGTGAGTTAACTAAACTTTTTTTCTTTATAAATTACCCAGTCTCGGGTATTTCTTCATAGCAGTGTGAGAATGGACTAATACCAACTGTTTGCTTATATGACTCTGTATTCCTCCAAATTCCAGTCTATTTCAAAACACTGAATAAATATAATTACTCTAATATACTAGATCCCACCATATATTAATGTGTCACCCTGGTCAGGCAATACATTAAATATGAAATTTTAGGCATGGCCAAATGTCTTAGTCTGTTTAGACTACTATAACAAAATATCACAAACCAGGGAGCATATAAACAACAAAAATTTATTTCTCACAGTTCTGGAGGCTGGAAAGTCCAAGATTAAGGTGCTGGCAGATTCTGTCTGGTGAGGGCTCATTCTGCATGGATAGTGCCTTCTCACAGCATCCTCATATGGTGGAAGAGGCTAGTGAGCTACCTCTCTGAGGTCTCTTGCATAAGGACATTAATCTCATTTATGAGGGCAAACCCCTCATGACCTAATAACCTCCCAAAAGGCCTCACCTCTTAACATCATCACGTTGGGATTAAGATTTCAACATATTTATTTTGGAGGACACAAACATTCAGACCACAGCAGCAAGCTATAAAGGAGATAATCTGGTCATGACTGTGAGATCTCACAAAACAACCCAGATAGCCAACTACATCAGAGATAAAAGGATTTCCGGTTGCATACCATTTATTTAAGGGGATAGCTGGTATCAGAATATCTGAGTTGTGGAATCCAGTAAGTTATTGTTTAGAACATAAAACTAAATCTATTGAGTCAAATAATTAGAATAATAGCAATAGCCCAATAGAACTATGTTAAAGTAACAAGCTTACTGAAAAAAAGTAATAAGGTATTATTACCTGTACACAAGCATCCTGACCCCTGATTGCAGCTATGTGAGATGCTGCCCAGCCTCTCGCTGTTACGTGTGTGATATCAGCTCCATGCCAGAGCAGCCAATGAAGACACTAAGAAAATAACCATGTTAACAAGTGATAAGGTGGATGTTTTTAACATTTTTGTCTTTTAAATTTGGTCTGTTATCATAAAATAACAGACTGTAGGGCAAGAAGTATCATAAGTGAATGAGAGATCCATGTATAAGAAAAACAAAAGCACAAGCACAGTGACACGGCAACCAACATTTGGCCTCACTGTTGGGTAAACAATAGAGACTAGTGGGAACCGTGGCAAACTGGAAACCATAATTCTTCTCTGTAAGGTGTAGACACTACCAATTACAGTCAGTGGCTGCTATGAGTGAAATGCTTATCCAATGTTTGTAAATATTCTGTTTGACCAATACTGTGCAGGCCAAAGAAAACAGATCTAAGAATCAAATTCACTCAAAGGCTGCCAGTTTTCAATCTCGAACACAGATCTTTAAATGGGTCCAGAGATTTTGCATCGGAGCAAACATTGTTATTCTAGTGATTCTAAAAAACAAATTATTTAAAAAAAAAAAAGAGAGAGAAGTCAAATATATCTTTTAAGATTTTTAAAAATTAATCTAAATCTCAATATAATACAGTACTTAAAGGTCTGTACCACATACAGTGTTACTGTCTTTGTATAATCAAGTTTGTATATTCTACCACCTTTCTTTTTAAAAGAATTGATCATATCATTGGGATACATTGTCATAGAAGTCATAATCATATTATTTGATAAAAAAGCTTATCAAGTAAATATCATTTGCCTATCACAGAGACTAATGACAATCAAATATAAAAAAACCTCAATCTCAATAATTATCATAGTAAGTCATTCATTTATTCAACAATATTTATGGAAAGACTATTATGTGCATTGTTCAGGTACTAGAGAATAAAGCCACTGTCAACATTCATGTACTGGATTTACGTTTGTCTTGGGTGATTATATAGAAGTGAGATTGCTAGGACATAAAATAAGTACATATTTAACTTTATTGTAAAAACTGCCAAACTGTTTTCTAACATGGCTGCACCTCTTTACATTCCCACCAGCAATGTATGGGAATTCCAGTTTCTTGATATCCTTGTAAACACTTTGTATTGTCATTTTTTTCAGGTTTTGTTTTTTCTGCTATTCTTACAGGGATGCACTGGCATCTCATTGTGGTTTTAATTTGCATTTGCCTAATGGCTAATGATGTTGAACATCTTTTCATATGTTTAATTGCCATCCATATGTACTCTTTAAGAAAGTGTCAATTGAAGTCTTTTGCCCATTAAAATTTCTTTCTCTTACTGCTGAGTTCTGAGAGTTCCATTCCTTATATAATCTGGTTACAAGTTCTTAGGTACATGATTTGCAAAGGTTTTCTTCTCTATTTTCTCTATAAGTTTTATAAATTTTACATTTATCTACAATCTGTTTTGAGTAAATTTTTGCACACGGTACCAAGTATGGCTCAAGTTTCATTTTCTTTATTTTTTTAATTTTAGATTCAGAGGGTACATGTGCTAAGTTCATTCATTTCATGGATATATTGCATGATGCTGAGGTTTGGGCTTCTATTGAACCCATCTCCCAAATAGTGACCAGGTTACCAAACAGGTAGTTTTTCAACCCTTGCCTCCTTTCCTATCTACTTTTGGAATCCCCAGTGTCTATTGTTCCCATCTCTTTGTCCATGTGTACCCAATATTTAGGTCCCACATATAAGTGAAAATATGTGGTTTTTGGTTTTCTGTTTCTGTGTTAATTCACTTAGGATAAAAGGTTCATTTTCTTACATATGAATATGTGTAATTGTGCCAACATCATTTAATGAAAATATATCTGCTCTCCACTGAATTACATTTGCATCTCTGTTAAAAATCAATTGACCGGCCAGGCGCAGTGGTTCACATCTGTAATCTCAGCATTTTGAGAGGCTGTGGCAGGTGGATCATTTAAGGTCAGGAGTTCAAGACCACCCTGGCCAACATGGTGAAACCATGTCTCTACTAAAAATACAAAAATTAGACAGGCATGGTGGCAGGCACCTGTAGTACCAGCTACTCAGAAGGCTGAGGCAGGAGAATCACTTGAACCCAGGAGGCAGAGGTCGCAGTGAGCCAAGATCATGCCACTGTACTCCAGCCTGGGCAATAGAACCAGACTCTGTCTCGAAAAGAGAAAAGAGAGACCAGAGAAGAGAACCGAACCAGATGGAAATTCTGGAGTTGAACAGTATATCTGAAATGAAAAGTTTACTATGGGCTCAAGAGCAGATTTCATCTAAAAAAAACTGAAGTCCAACAAAGCATAGTTTTCACCAATTGTTAATTTAGTGATTATTTCTCGCAACCAATATATAAATACCAAAAATCTTAAGAAAATTCAGAAAGGATAAAAAACTGTAAAGGTGTTAATGTACTGCTCAAGTAAAGATTTAGGGCCAGGCGCGGTGGCTCACGCCTACAATCCTAGCACTTTGGGAGGCCGACACAGGTGGATCACAAGGTCAGGAGTTTGAGACGAGTCTGGCCCACATAGTGAAACTCTGTCTCTACTAAAAATACAAAAATTAGCCGGGTGTAGTGGCATATGCCTGCAGTCCCAGCTATTTGGGAAGCTGAGGCAGAAGAATCATCTGAACCCAGGAGGCAGAGGTTGCAGTGAGCAAAGACAGCAACAGAGCAAGACTCCTTCTCAAAAAAAAAAAAAAATTTAGGAGATGACCTTTAAGTGGGAATAGAGGAAAGCACTAAAATCTTTGGTTTCTGTTTATGTTTGGTAAAATCCAACAAACAGGCTGGGGCATGGTGGCTCACACCTGTAATCCCAGCATTTTGGGAGGCCAAGGCGGGTGGATCACTTGAGGTCAGGAGTTAGAGACCAGCCTGGCCAACATGGTGAAACCCCATCTCTACCAAAACTACAAAAAATTAGACCGGCATGGTGGCACATGCACCTGTACTCCCAGCTACATGTTAGGCTGAAGTGGAAGAGTTGCTTGAACCTGGGAGGCAGAGGTTGCAGTGAGCTGAGATCACACCACTGCACTCCAGCCTAGGAAACAGAGCGAGACCCTATCTGAAAAAAAAAAAAAAAAAATTCCAACCAACATTTATTGAACATCTGCTGGGCACTGTGCTAGACACTAAAAATATGAACAAATAAATTTAATTCAATAAATTCAGCAACATGAGAAACATTTATTGTGAACCTATGATGTGACTCCTATAATATGCTAGACACTACGCTAGGTATTGTGGAAAAAAAGATGAATAAGACTCAAATGGTAACTTCAAAGAGCTCAAAATCTAACAGAGAATAAAATTTAAAGTGATACACTTTTTAAAATGTATAAGATTTAGAGGTAGCAATAAGGAGTCAGTAACCAGTTGGGAGATATTGAGGGCGAAAACAGAAAGCTTTACCAAGTGGATACTGACTGACCTGGATTTCAACCAGGTAACCAGTGGGAAGAGATGAGACAGGCAGATAAAACAGCATGTGCATACTGCCCAAAGTAATTTACAGATTCAATGCTATTCCCATCAAGCTACCATTAACTTTCTTCACAGAATTAGAAAGTACTTTAAATTTTGTATGGAACCAAAAAAGAGCCCGTAGAGCTAAGGCAATCCTAAGCAAAAAGAACAAAGCTGGAGGTATCATGCTACCTGACTTCAAACTATACTACAAGGCTACAGTAACCAAAACAGCATGGTACTGGTACCAAAATAGACAAATAGACCAATGGAACAGAACGGAGTGCTCAGAAATAACACCACACATCTACAACCACCTGATCTTCGACAAACAGGACAAAAACAAGCAACAGGGGAAGGATTTCCTATTTAATAAATGGTGCTGGGAAAACTGGCTAGCCATATGCAGAAAACTGAAACTGGATCCCTTTCTTAAGCCTTATACAAAAATTAACTCAAGATGGGTTAAAGACTTAAAAGTAACACCTAAAACCATAAAAGCCTTAGAAGAAAAACTAGGCAATACCATTCAGGACATAGCCATAGGCAAAGACATCACAACTAAAACACCAAAAGTAATTGCAACAAAAGCCAACATTGACAAATAGGATTTAATTAAACTAAAGAGTTTCTGCACAGCAAAAGAAACTATCATCAGAGTGAACAGGCAACATACAGAATGGGAGAAAATTTGTGCAATCCATCCATCTGACAAAGGGCTAACATCCAGAATCCACAAGGAACTTAAATTTACAAGAAAAAAACAACCCCATCAAAAAGTAGGCAAAGGACACGAACAGACACTTCTCAAAAGTAGACATTTATGCAGCCAACAAACAT
>NW_012114921.1:107415-183959 GCF_000951035.1 Colobus angolensis palliatus
ATCTAGAACTAGAAATACCATTTGACCCAGCCATCCCATTACTGGGTATATACCCAAAGGATTATAAATCATGCTGCTATAAAGACACATACACACATAAAAAAATAAAATTAATTAAATCTAAGGACATGTTTATGAGGATGGTGCCCAAGGTTCAGATTTGCATTAAAATACTCACTAAGTATTTTGTACTAGCTAAAAATTGAAACCAAATAAATATCCAACAATAAGAAAACCGATAAATTCTGATACCAGTCTAAGAATAGAAAAACAACATGGCTGAAGTAAATGAACTAGAGTACATATATGTAACCACACGGCTAAAACTCAAAAACATATTGTTGAACAAAAAAAGCAAGTTAAAGAATAATACACATAATGTGATATCATTTATATAATGTATAATGTCATTCAAAACAATGATATAATCATATGTAATAACAGCATAAAACATAGATGGGAATAATAAACACCAAAATCAGGGTAATAGTTATCTCTAGAGTTGGAAGCAGAGGAATGGCACCTGAGAGGGGTACTTAGGGACTTCAAATGTACCTGCAACATTCTATTTCTTTTCTAAAATCTGACGCTACTAAAGCAAAAATGTAAGAATATGTATTCATTATATTATCCACTCCAAGTTATCCTCTATGCTTGCCTCTGGAACCCAGTCACCATATTGTGAGGAAGTACAAACCAGCTCACATATAGAGTCCTCACAAACAGGCCCACAGGGATGAAGTTTAAGGTGCCTAATCCATAACCAGCATCAACCACCAGAGACATCTTGAGTGAACAAGCCTTCAGAAGAATCTAGCCCCAGCTTTTTAATATTCCAGCTGAAACCCCAAATATCATGGAGCAAAGACAAGCTGTCTCTGGGATACAAATTCTTACGTTTGTTCACAAGTATAACTAAATCATTATTTTATTACGCTAAATTTTGGGATAATTTGTTATAAAGTCCTAGCAAAGTGGAATACCCAAATATTGAACGACTATGACTGAAAAGAAAATATATGCAGTACCTATCAGAAGGTCTCAGCCCTGTTTGCTAAATTTACAAAACTGTTATAGCCATAAACTTAACCTCGGTTTAGTGGTATGTATAGTTCCTTACCTCCAAACTTCCAGAATGTGCTGCCCAATGTAAAGGG
Organism: Colobus angolensis palliatus; assembly: GCF_000951035.1. Classification (NCBI taxonomy): domain Eukaryota; kingdom Metazoa; phylum Chordata; class Mammalia; order Primates; family Cercopithecidae; genus Colobus; species Colobus angolensis. Next base: position 108,573 of record NW_012114921.1, read on the forward strand.
GTAAACTTATGGAGAACATCAACTTCATTAATGCTGGCTCCACGTTCCACTATTTCTGAAAGCTGCTTTACATCTCCAGCTCGTACTGCGTCATGTATGCTGCCAAAATGCACCTTGTTCCTGTAACCTACTGAAAAATCAAATTATTTACAATGTACTACAAAACTGTGAAAGAAAAAAAAGACTAAAACAATGATCTAACAGAAAGCACAAAATTACTTTGGTTTTCCAAATAATTTACTATAAAGACGTTTGTTATTAATATCTTAAACAGACTTCTGGTTCCAACACTGACACGTAAAAAGCATGGAAGCTGACACTCCCATCCTTATAGGGAAAAGTGAATAAACAGAAAATGAACAGCTTTTCTTGGACCCATCAGAGAACTGAGGTCTCAGGGCAAACTGCTACCCCAAATCTGGAGAGACAAATACAGAAAAATATAGTCCTGGAGCAGAAGCACTGGAGTCATAAAGTGATAGAAGCACTTACATGGTATTTTGATGATTTGCCAGAGGTTGAGTACATACTGGTCAAAGAATGAGAAACTTCTAGGGGTCACACTCTTACTTAGGGAGCCACTACACTTTCATAGATTTTTACCTTCACAAACCTCACCAGGTTACCATGGTGAAAAGCCAGGAACTCATGTATTTGGCAGTGAGAAGGAGAAAGTAACCATTTTGAAATATGCCTAATGTGTTCTCCATAACAAAGGCCTCCCTAGTGAAAAAGACTTCACCAGAGCCTCCTCTCATACATGCAGATATATTTTATCAACATCTTTCTTACATTTCTAATTTATGTCTTACACTAAGAAAGGAATGGCAGGCTACAATTTTTAATTCATATACTCTTAGTGCTTCATATTTTATAATTTAATTAATAAGCATTGTGAACCAGAGACAATAAAGGTATCTAAGCATGAACAGACAGCTATTAGAGAAGGATGAAAGAGTAAGCAGTTCAACTGCAGCATTTTCTAAATAAAACAGGCATGATTCCTGACCTGAAGTTGATTTGAAAACAGCTCACCAACACTTCTGGCAAATGATCTGTGCAACCTTGTACTACTATTTATCTATGTACATGTCCTCTCTCCACAATCAAAATATTAATTTCTTAAGGGCAAAAATCATATTTTACACTGAAATTATATCTTACTTTTATTACATCTTTTTATATACTCTAATTATATCTTTGCTCTTAGCAAAATGCTACAAATGTACTCAAAAAGCCTTTCTGAACATCTACTGTGAGTCAAGCACATGATAGAAAATGGACATGGATTTAATACTTTTTTTCCACCAACACATTAAAATCTATTTGGATAAATACATAAAGAAAACAAAACCTGACAGCAATGTCCTCAGAGAGTGCAGGTAAAATTAAGGAGAAACAAAACAAGTCATACAGGAGGAAACATTCGAGCAAGACCTTGAGGAACAATTAAGATATATGGCAAATAGGAACAAGAGCTTATGTAAGGTGTGCACACACATACACACACACACCCCTTTAATAAACATTCAATGATGTTAATCCCTAGGCCAGAACTTCATTCTTCTCCTTTAAACTAGCACAGCTAGACCTACAAATGATGTTCTATCCACTCTACTTATTTTATACAGACACTCCTCTAATCCATCTTATACAGACCAACTATCCTGATCACTTCGTGCCCCTACTCTAAATTGCTACCGGTTGGCCACTGCTAGTCTACAAAACAAAACCCAGACTCTCAGTATGACCTCTATGGCCTCCCATAATTTGGCTCCATCTAATTTTATGGCCTTTTTTCTCACCTTATTCCATCCCAATTTATTCACTCATCTACCCACCCATCTACTCAACATAAGTTTGGTATCTACCATAAGAATAAAAAGATGAAGACACCCTCAAGGAACTCACAGATTAGTAGAGAAAATACAAACACAAAATACAAAATAATGTGGTAAAAGTAATGATGAAAATACTCATAGGAACTTGTGGAAGCACAGATGACTTCAAACTCAGCTAGGGTAGGAGGGAAGGGGAACAGAGAAGGATTCCTGGGGAAAGTAACATCTAAGATAGAATCTTCAAGGATTAACAGGAGTTTGCCAAGGAAAGTAGGAGCAGTGAAAGGCCTTCTAAACAGCATGAACTGTCAAGAAATCACTCACACACACACACACACACACACACACATACACACACACAAATCCTATTACTAAAGTATTAAGGGGAAATATCGCCTAGAACTAGACAAGATACAGACAATGGTGAAACTTATTTTTAAAAACTTGGACTTGAGCAGACAGTGGAGAATCACCGAGGAATTTTAAACAGAAGAATTATAATGATTGAGAGTTGTAAGGCTGAGTTTACAAAGCTAAATTCAGGGAAGAGAACTTATTGAATGGGGAGCAAAAAGGCAAAACTAGAGAGTAGGTTGATAGGCCCAGCGCGGTGGCTCACGCCTGTAATTCCAACACTTTGGAAGGCCGAGGTGGGCAGATCATGAGGTCAAGAGATGAGACCATCCTGGCTAACACAGTGAAACCCTGTCTCTACTAAAAATACAAAAAATTAGCCGGGCATGGTGGCGGGCGCCTGTTGTCCCAGCTACTCCGGAAGCTGAGGCAGGAGAATGGCGTGAACCCAGGAGGCGGAGCTTGCAGTGAGCTGAGATCGCACCACTGCATTCCAGCCTGGGGGATAGAGCGAGACTCTGACTCAAAAAAAAAAAAAAAGATCAGGTAGATCATGTAAGAATACAGTTTACAATAGTCTAGACCAGAAAAAATGAGACCCTGAAAAGTGGGAAAAGAAAAGGAGACAGATTCAACAAATATTAATAAAATTAGAATGAACTAAACTAGAATGGATTCAGTGGGTGAAATAAGAGAAAAGTAATGAGATAACTCCAAGATGTCTGGCTTTGTCATCTGAGTGCTGTGGTGCCATTAGTTGAGACAGCAAACACTGAAGGACAGAGAGGATATATAGATACAAAATTACAATTACAATTTGGACATGCTGCTCTTGAAGTACCCAAGGAAGATACCCAGAAGGGAGACATATATATACATCTGCAGCTCCGAGGAGAGACAGAATTCAGGTCTCAGTGTTACGTGTGTCTCTGCGTTAGAATGCTTTTTCTGACACCCATACTCACCCCCTACTGGAATCAGTAGCATTCTACCATCCTTTATAACACTCACCTCACTTGTCATTATTTGCTCAGTATTTATCTTCCTCACTAGAAGGTAAAGAATGTGCCTGTCTTCTTTACTGATAGTTCCTTAACACAGAGCACAAAGTAGGCACGCAGTAAATATTTACTGGATGGTTGAATGAGTAACAGATTTGAGGGCCATCAGTAGGACTGAAGTCACAGTAAATGACAAGAAGAAGAGAACCAACGATGGCATCATCAAGGGGGGAAAGCTGCATTTAAGAGGGCAGAAGAAAACGGCAAAGGAAAGGGTCACTCAATGGAATGAAAGAAGAAAACTAAGTAAGTACTAATTTGTCGTCTCCACAGGGTCAAATGCTTCAGGGAAGCCAAGGAAGAACTTAAAAGAGTCCATAAGACTGAACAAGAGTTGATGTCAAGCTGGGCAAGAAGACTCGGAGGACTGGTGTGGATGGAAAAAAGGAAAGAAAGCTGAAATAATACAGAACAAGGGAAAGTTGACAGCTTTGGTATCTCCAAAAACAAATTAGAAAGGGAAACGGGGAGCGACACCTGAGAAAAGGAAATGCCAGAAAGGGCTAAGACTGTTGCACGCTTAAGTAAGAAAAGGAATGTGGCAGAGATGAGGGCCAACGACATAGTCTGACTCACAGGGGTTTGCAGTCTCCCTAGAGGAAGTGGAGGGGCCTGAATTGGCCACCCCGGGCATGGTGCAACACCTCCGACTCTGGGGAGGAGTTGAGTCCAGGCCCCTGATGCTGCCGCGGTCTTCACTTGCTCTCACCCACGAGCCACTGCAGGGGCAGCGGCCCTCTTCTCTGTCGTCACTAGGACGGGGCCCAAGGTCCTCTCTTGCTCTCTCCCAGAAGCTGCAGCAGAAACCTTCGTCTTCACTTTCTCTCTCCCAAACGCCACTGAGGCGGCAGCTGGAGTCTTCACTGCCGCTCACACCGGAGGAGTCGCTGGCTGCGTAGCCGCGGTCTTCACTTACTCCCTCCCAAGAACTACCGAGGCTGTGGCCGCCATCGACACTCCCTCCTTCCCAGGAGCCACTGAGCCGGCGACTGCGATCGTCACTGACTCTATACCCGAAGTCACTAGTTCGCGGGTCCCGGACGTCACTGACTCCCTCCCAAGTACCACTTAGGCGGAGGCCTCGGTCTTCTCTGGTAGGTCCCCTGGAGTCGGTAGTTTGGTGGTCTCCAACTTCACTAAAATTCACGTCGCTGCTGCAGAAGCTGCGGTCTCCCTTAACTCTCTCCCAAGAGCTTCTGTGGCTGTGGCCACTATCCTCCCTAACTCTCTCCCCAGAGACGCTATGGCAGTGGCCGGGGTTTTCACTGACCCTTCTCAAGTCACTGCGGGACAAGCCGGCGTCTCCACTTAGGCTTCCCGCAGCGACCCTGGAGCGGCGGTCGCCCTCTTCACGTTTTCTTTCCCCGTCGTCGCTAACTCTTTCCCTTGACTCGGCGCTGGAATGGCCCTGTAGGCCGTTTATCCTCCACACGTGGTGGCTAGTGCGGCGGCCGCCGTCTTCGTCTGCTACTCCCTGCGAGTCGCTCTGGCGGCGGCCGCCTTCAGCTGGTACTTTTTCGGAGTTGCTTTCCAGCCTCCCGACTCCAGTCAGTTGGCTGGAGAGGCAGCAAGGCCGTCGCCTTGGAAACGAGTACACTTCCGACGTGCTGAGGTCATTTCCCGTTCCTCACGGCTCACGCCATTTCCGGTTTCCTTTCCCTCAGCTGTTTCTTGGCTTTTCGTCTGGACAAATAGGGTGGTGGTGTGAACTGATTTTCGGTAAAATTCGGCTCGGCCTCACACGAGCCTATCTAGGTCCGTCTCTGGAGTGGCCTGTCATCGATCGCGCCCTCCATCGCTGAGCAACACAAGTGGAACCTCCCAGGACTGCATTCTGCGTAGGTGACCTGTGTGGCGCGGACCGGGCGGGGCCTTTTTGTCCTTGAGCAAACCTAGTATACTTTCTCAGTGGCGGTTGGAAGGAAATTTGTTACCCTGTCATTTCGCAAGTATGGAAAAAGACCTAAAGGAGAATTTAGCAGCTGCAGCCGCTGTTTTTATTGAGTACTTTACTAGCGCCAACTCTTAAATAATCGCTTGTTAGATGTTACCCCTATTTTATAGGTCAAGAGACTCAATATGTCGGTACTTTGGTAAGGCCAGGCAGCAGGTAAGTTGTAAAACAAGTATAAAAACACAGGTCGTTAGTCAAAAGACTGCTTCAGGTCTCCTGGCTCCAAATCCGAGGCTCCTTTCACTGTAGCATGTTTACTGCTCAAATATTTCTCTACAACCCTATTGCTTAACAACAGGAATAAATTGTTTCGTCATTTGTTGGAAGCATATGGGTCACGTTGTGTACCAGCAGCAGAAAATACAGAAATTAGTAAGAATTCTCTGCCCTCCAGGGGCATCACCACCCAGATTCCCCTCTCAGCCCAGTTTTTCCACCCTTATTGCCTTCTCCCTTCTGGAATAACGAACTGGTCCTAGAAACATACCATACTTTTTAATATCCCTCTGCCTTGTCATGTGCTGTTCGTCTTACCAGGAAACTACCCTGCCTTTCCCCCAGTTTTTGTCTGTGAACACATTTAGGGAATTCTGATCCTACCTCTACTCTCTTGAGGTACAGTAAATTTTCTTTGACTTCCATCACCTTTTGTAATATTACTAATTGCCATTTATTGAGTTCCTGTGATCTGCCTGATACTGATCTAAGTGCTTTATATTAGTTTTCTTGTTTTTTTTTATACCAACATAAATGAGTTTGACTCAATTCTTACTATAACCTGCCAAAATAAGTATTCCTCTTCCATTTTACAGAGAGATAAACAAGGAACAAAAAAGTTAATTGCCTGAGGATACACTGCTAGTGTTGTGGGACAAATGAGAGACGGGAGAGGCCGAACAGAGTTCAGGAGAGCCCTTTAGTAGGTGATCACTGGCTCAGTCGGACTAGGGCCCAGAAAGACTGAGTCCGGAACAAAGGGATCAGTTACCTTTTAAGCAGTTTATGGCGGGAGTTTCGTGCTGCAGGAAGCCTATTTGCAGAAGCAAGAACAAAGGCAGATAATTACTCTTTTACATTTGTTACACCACATGTCTTACATCCTTGGGAATACATGCTTTTGTAGCAATTGCTTATCAACCTTGTGACTTTACAGCTGCTCTGGGGAGGGAAGCAAGACCTCGCCGTGCCTCAAGGAATGTGTAACCATGGAACACAGATAAGCCTCTCCGTGCATAGAGGAGAAATAAGCAGTTAATATTCTTTCCTAACCCAGGCCTCCAGACCGGGGGGCTGTGTTACATTCTACCTCTAAGGAAGAATAAACTTTTTGACTAATATACTTATAAAATTCATTAATTCCCCCTTCACTAGTAAGTATTAAATACCTGACTTAGGATTCCAACATAGGTCTTGGATTTTGCTGCAGGAGCTCCTCAAAGTCTCTGAATTCCCACAACCTTTTATTAGATCACTTATCCCGTTGTATTATAATTATCTGTTTAACAATTTTTCCTCAATCCTCAAGGACCCTGAGCTTCTGGAAGGTAGGGATTGTATCTTAAAATCTTGGCATTTCTGACATCTAGAATATTTCATTTAAGAGAAGGGCTTTTAGTCACTGTTGTGTGGGTGAGTGGGTGGGTTGATCAGTTGACTCTCAGGCAGGTGGACCAATAGGCTGAAGATAAAGTTTTTCACTGTTGGAAGTGAATTTGGGATTAGTCGTCCTAATCCCCTCACTTTTAGAAATGGGGCAACTGGGTCGGGAACGGTGGCTCATGCCTGTAATTCTAGCACTTTGGGAAGCCAAGGTGGGTGGGTCACCTGAAGTCAGGGATTTGAGACCAGCCTGGCTAACATGGTGAAACTACTAAAAATACAAAAATTAGCCAGTCATGGTAGGAGGAGCCTGTAATCCCAGCTGCTAGGGAGGCTGAAGCAGGAGAATCGCTTGAACCTGAGAGATGGAGGTTGCAGTGCGCTGAGATCGGGCAGTTGCCCTCCAGCCTGGGTGACAAGAGCAAAACTCTACCTCAAAGGAAAAAACAAAACAAGAAATGGGGCAGCTGAGGCCTTTTGTATATCAGGCATTTATCGAGCTACTCGTGTGGGCCAGTTTCAGTGATAAATGATTTGCAAATAATATCCAACCTAATCTGCATTGTTATTTTTATTTTTACAGACGAAGAAACAGCTCAGATTTGACCAAGATCACAAAAGTAGGAGTTGAGGAATTGGAACCCACTATTACTCCAAATTAATAGTGTTTATAGCCACTTACATAATAATGGTAAAGGTTTTATTTTTTTCACTATACAATATGTAGTAGATAAATTTACTGAGGAAATGAGACATCATGTGACAAATCCTTAAAGGATACACACATAACAGGAAGGATTAGAAGAGGAAACAGAAACAGGTAACAGAGAAGCAGAAAAAGTAAAATCTCCCAAAATAAAAGTAGAAGGAATTAAAAATAAAAGCAGAGTCCAGGTGCAGTGGCTCACGCCCAGCACTTTGGGAGGCTGAGGCAGGTGAATCACTTGAGGTCAGGAGTTCGAGACCAGCCTCGCCAACATGGTGAAACTCCATTTCTACTAGAAATAAAAAAATCAGCCGGGTGTGGTGACGTGCACCTGTAATTGTGGTTACTTGGGAGGCTAAGGTAGGAGAATTACTTGAACCCAAGAGACAGAGGTTGCAGTGAGCCAAGATTGTGCCATTGCACTCCAGTCTGGGTGACAGAGCAAGACTCCATCTCACAAATAATAAAAGCAGAAGTTAATGAAATAGAAAATAAAATTGATGATAGTAATTAGCTGGTGTTTGAAAAGAACAATAAATAGACACTCAACAAATCTGAGGAAGAAAAGGAAAGAAAATGATACTGGAAACAAAGGAGCCCATGGAGGGAGGATGACTTGAGCCCAGGAGGTTGAGGCCGCAGTGAGCCGTGATTGCACCACTGCACTCCAGCCTGGTCAGTAGAGCTAGACACTGTCTCAGAAAAAAAAAAAGAAAAGAAACATCCCAGCACTTTGGGAGACCAAGGCGGACAGATCACGAGGTCAAGAGATCGAGACCATCCTGACCAACATGGTGAAACCCCATCTCTACTAAAAATACAAAAATCAGCTGGGGTGGTGGCAGGCACCTGTAGTCCCAGTTACTCTGGAGGCTGAGGCAGGAGAGTCACTTGAACTCGGGAGGCGGAGGTTGCAGTAAGCTGAGATTGCGCCACTGCACTCCAGCTTGGCGACAGACTGAGAATCCGTCTCAAAAAAAAAAAAAAAAAGGGCAAAGGACATATTACAGATATGAAGGAGACTTTGAAAATCAGAAGCAAATTATTTTGTGTAACATACACGTTGAGCACCACTTACCCAAAATGCTTAGGACCAGAGTGTTTCAGATTTTGGATTTTGGAATGTTTGCATATACATAATGAGATGTCTTGGGTATGGGACCCAAGACAAAACATGAAATTCATTTGTCTTATGTACACCTTATACACATAGCCTGAAGGTAATTTTTTACAGCATTTTAAATAATCTGGTACATAAAGTTTATGTTAAGTATTTATGTGTGGAATTTTCTACTTGTTGCATCATGGCAGTGCTCAAGAAGTTTCAGACTTTGGAGCATTTAGGAGTTTGGATTTTCAGATTAAGAATGTTCAATCTTTACTAATCTTGAAAATTCAGCTGGGCATGGTGGCTCATGCCTATAATCCCAGCATTTTGGGAGGCTGAGGTGGGTGGATCACTTGAGGTCAGGAGTTGGAGACCAGCCTGGCCAACATGGTGAAAACCCATCTCTACTAAAAATATAAAAATCAGCCGGGCATGGGGGCAGGCACCTGTAATCCCAGCTACTCAGGAGGCTGAGGCAGGAGAATCACTTGAAGCCAGGAGACAGAGGTTGCAGTGAGCAGAGATCACGCCACCACACTCCAGTCTGGGTGACAGAGCAAGGCTCCATCTCAAAAAAAAGAAAATTCACTTGGCTAATTTTCTCAGAAAATACGAATTTCAAAATATTGGCTCAAGAGTCAAAAAAACTTTAATAAATTGGTAATTATAAATGTTGTAAAGTAGTCAATCCCCAATAAGTGTCGCCAGGAACAAAGCGTAGAAAAGGATGGAGTACTTCCCAACTCTAAAGCTAGCATAACCCTACCAGCTCTAACCATGTCAGAATTTCAAATTCACATTGTCCATGAACCAACTGGTTGTGAGATCTTCAAAATAACTTGCTCAGATATATGTAGTATGATAGTCACCATAAAACTTTGTGAATAATTAGAAATTTTAATATCAGTAAAAGAATAGCTAAATTATGCTGCAGTCATACAAAATACTACACAGTGGTAGAAATGCAGATCTATGTACCTTAATCTACATGGAAAGAGTTGTAAGGTATAGGCAATGAAAATGGTGCAAAACAATACATATGTGATCTCATTAAATTTTTAATTTTTTTTTAATTTGGAAAGGGTCTATACTGAATTGTTAACCCAGTGGTCCCTTTATAGACCAAGAAAGAGGGTATAGAAGGAGACCGTATTTTATACTTGCATTATTTGATTTTTAAAATGTTAAAGAAGAGAAAAACATGCCATCACATGAAGCAAAAAAAGATAGTTCTAAAGTGAGTGTGGGCTGGGCACAGTGGCTCACGCCTGTAATCCCAACACTTTGGGAGGCTGGATTACTTGAGGTCAGGAGTTTGAGACCAGCCTGGCCAATGGGGAAACCCCGCCTCTACTAAAAATACAAAAATGACCTGGGTGTGGTGGTGGGTGCCTGTAATCGCAGCTACGCAGGAGGCTGAGGCACAAGAATCACTTGAATTTGGGGGTCAGAGGTTGCAGTGAGCTGAGACCACGCCACTGCACTCCAGTCTGGGCAACACAGCGAGACTCTGTCTCAAAAACAATAAAGTTAGTGTAATCCAGAAGAGATTAAGAAGCTAAGAAAAGCACACTGGTTTTAGCAATAAGTCATTGATAATAAGTAATTTTAATTAAAAAGCTAAGATGCAATATCCAGACTGCACAGGATTTCAAGGTAAGTGCCTGACTATGGAAGAGGTTTCTTACCCGAATATATCCTGGAGTGGTCATCTCAGTGTTCTCAAGAATTGGAACCTTTTGCGAGTAGGAAGGTATGATTCCGGTTAGTAAATATGACTAGTCCTCCACTTCGACCTCAGTATTTCCAAAGTGGGGTGATAAAGCAGGAGATCATAAATCAGCTTTTTACATCTTGTTTCAGAGAAGGGAGCAGGGCCAACCCCAGGCAAAAAAAAAAATGAAGTGGATATTGGTGACAGTCTGTACTCCTTTCTGCCTATATGCCATTTTCTCTTGTTTCCCAGTCATTCTTGTTCTCCCTTTGGTGCTCACTCCCAAATCCTCACTGGGATACTTCATGGGTACCTTTTGGCTCTTATTTAGCTACTCTTCCCCACCTGCTCAACATAATGCCCATTATCTCTGGGAGCTGACACCATTTAGGATAAGGAAAAAACTTCCCAATTCTAAAAGACTTCAGATCTTTCTTGATAATAGTCTTTATTTTCCATTTCTACTTCCAGTTTACCAGAGTCAGCTACATTTTTCCACCTGCAGCATGGTAGATGCTTCCTTAGAGTTTCCTGAATATTTTGTATAAACCTCCATTAGGGTACTTAACTTGGTACTGAATTGTAAGGTCAGTCGTAAAAAAAATTATGTATATACTAAGCTGTTATATGAGAATGTTTTAATTTTTTATATATAATTATTTTTCTTCCCAAAGCTTATTTTTAGCTGAATTGCAGTGAGATTGCTTTCTATTTTCCAAAGCATCTAAGTTGGAAATTTTCAGTAGGCAAATTACAGTAAAACCAGGAGGATATATACTTAATGAAATCTTTAGATTTTAGGAAACGTATGCTATTCCTTTTATTTGTTCTCTAAAACTTCAACTCAATTTAAAAGAAAATGTTCCATCATCTCTAAGTCTTCCTTTAGCTTTCTTTACTGCACTTTATGGTGTGAGATTACTACTTCTAGCTAACAGTGATATGTATTGACTATTTTATCTTTGGGGATGCTGTTGATCTGATGTTGATTTCTGAATTATTTACCAGATCTGGCTGTTCATTAGAAAAAAACTATGGAGCTTCTTAAATACTAGAAGTGCCTCGGATGAGAATCAACTCAATGAGACTCTCCAGAGATTAGGAATCTCTTAATATTCACTAATTCTAAGCCAGGTGTAGTGGTGTGCACGTGTAATCTAGTTACTTGGGAGGCTGAGGTGGGAGACTGGCTTGATCCCAGGAGTTCGAGGCTAGCTTGGGCAACATGGTAAGGCCCCATCTCTAAATTTAATATTAAAATTTGTTTTAAATTCACTATAAGTAATTCTAATGCACAGCCAAATCTGGGGCAGAACTGGATCACTGCCTTACCTCTGGCCTCCTACCTCAAAGAGAAAATAAGAATTGAACTCAATCCCAACTGTAAATACTAGTGGCCATCTTGGAGAATACTGGCCCACCTCCATTCCAAAGCTAATCCTTCCTGTGCTTTCTTTTTTTTTGCAACTTCCCTCTGGTTTTTCATATATTTGGTAGAGACAGAGTTTCACCATGTTGCCCAGGCTAGTCTTGAACTATACGCAAGCAATTTACCCACTTCATCCTCCCAAAGTGCTGGAATTACAGGCATGAGCCACTCACTGTCCAGCCCCTCCTGTGCTATTGTTGATGCTATTTCATTACAACCTTGAGACTGGTATACTGGTCATCTCCATCTTCAACCCATTTCTCCACTGAGCTCCTCTTAACATGCTAATGTCTTTTCTATTTGTCTAACTACAATTTAATCTCTGGAGTTAAACTTCATTTAAAAAAATAGCTTTTAATATTTTGTTACCTCTCATCCACACTACCCATTGCACCAGGTGTTGGCACCCCTACTCAGCTGTTCTTAGGTCAACAGTTACAGTATTTCTCAATCTTACATATTTTCTTGACTTTATTTTGTTCACTACCTTGTCCATTGAAATTTTCTTACCGCTCACACCTGTAATCCCAGCACTGTGGGAGGCCAAGGCGGGCAGATCACTTAAGGTCAGGAGTTCAAGACCACCCTGCCCAACATGGTGAAACCCCGCCTATACTCAAAATGCAGAACAGGCAGGCGTGATGGCAGGCGCCCGTAATCCCAGCTACTTCGAAGGCTGAGACAGGAGAATCAATCACTTGAACCTGGGAGGCGGAGGTTGCAGTGAGCCGAGATTGTGCCGCTGCACTGATCAGCCTGAGCAACAGCAAGACTCAAGAAAAAAAAAAAAATTCCCATTGCTGATTTTCCCATTTGCTTTCTGACCTTCCCACCTACCAGTCTTTGTTCCCCTATCCTTGACCCTCTTCTCCATGTGGATACCGTTTATACACTTTCAGGTTTGCATGTCACCTTCCTTTAGAATGTTCCATACCTGTAAGCAGTTGATAAAAGCCATGGTGGTTTCCCCAGAAAAATGTACAACAGGAAGTTTTGCCTGCATTTTTGGATTCACAGACCTCAGTTCTATGGCAGTGTTCATATACGTAAGTTCAGCTGTCACCTGTGTTTACAACTCAAATCCAATGGCTACCAGTTTTCCCACTGGACCTCTCTGCATTTAGCAGTCTCTAAAATTGTATTCACTTGATTCTTAAAAAACAAAAACTTAAATGCAGATAGGATGTCACCTCTGTTTAAAATTTCTAGTTGCTGCTCTGGTCATCAGTTTAATAAAAATTCCTTAACATGACCAAGAAGGCTCTTCACTACTTACAAATAAAGGCTGGGCACGTGGCTCATGCCTGTAATCCCAGCACTCTGGGAGGCCAAGGCAGTAGGATCACTTGAGCCCAGGAATTCGAAACCAGCCTGGACTACATAGTGAGACTCCCATTTCTACTAAAAAAAAATTAAAAATAATGGTTCATCATAATATCCTATTCAAAACTACTGAGTTTTAACCATAAGAAGTCAACTTTTGAAAGCACAAAGTATTTCAAGCCTTTACATTTGCTGTTCGTTTTCCAAAGATACCCTTTCCATCAGTATGGACTCTACTCCTGGTTATCCTCCAAGACTCAAATATCACCACGTTTGTAGTATCTTCCTTAAGCCACCTTCCAGTAGTTTGGTGTGCTTATTTCTATCCTAACTATTTGGGGTATCTTTTGAAATTGCAGAAATTGTATGGAATTAGATGAAACAAAGCCACGTTCAAAGTCTAATAAAAATTTTAAAGTGAGTGGCTTAATGTCATCTGTAAACTGGGGACACCATCTACCACGTAGTTATTGGATGTGAATACCAGAGAAAATACATGTAGAAAGTGCTAGTGCCTGCCACACAGTATGTGCTCAATAAAACTCAGTGTTTTATATGCTTATGTCCAATAAATGGCAGAAAAGACTAACCTGTCTCAGAGTGCCTGGCTCATAGCAAGTACCATGTTCATGTTTTAAAAAACAGATGAAAGACAACAAAAAAGTCACATTCTAAAGCTTTTCAAGAAATAAAGAAATACAAACAAAGTTTCTTCATCATTCTATTTATTACATGTATGAATATTAACATCTTATGGTGTCCATCTAAGTCAAAACCAACAAAAGAAAAAAGTTAACCATATCTCAAGCGAACATTCTTACAGATTCCCGTTACTTAAAATAGAAATATGTTCATCTGCATTAAATCATTTGACAATTTGAAAAATGTCTTCCAAAAAAATCACCTTTAGTACTTAAATATATTTGTTAATTGTTTGATGGCATCAGTGTCCAAGTTCAAGAATAAAAGTTGCTTCATTAGATATTTTCAAAAGTGAACATCTGGATGGTTCTCTATAGCTGGAGGTGTGTGTGTGTATATATATATATTCATATATATATATATATCTGCAAATATGTCCTATTTTGTCTTTAAAATTTTTTCAAAATCTGGCTTTTCTATTTGAGAAAAGCCCTACGGTACTCTCTCACAATCCCCTTTTGAAGGATGAAACTTCAAACTTTGCTTCTTTAATCAGTGGGAGGCTACTAGAAAAAAAATCTTATGTTGAGGTTGCTGTTCAATTCCATTTTTACCCAATAAAAAGTACAGAAACTATTTGATGGTGTGCATAAATATTACACTCCATGAATAGCAAAAATATTTTTTATTTATAATTTACAGTTGCACAGTGAAAAATCATACATTTTTACACATACAATTTCATTTTGTTAAATTTGCACACATCTACAGAACTTTCACACAACAAGCACCTGAAACTCTGCAGGCAGTAGGAAATGCAAATACTAAAATGTATTTATTAACCAAATGATAGCTGAAGGCCCTGCCTCAGCTAGACAATTTATATAGATATGTCTATATATACATAAAAAAATTCTTCACCTTCTAGATCCAACAGCAGCTTTTTTAAAAAAGAAAAACATACCTTTCTCATTTTATTTAAACTGACTCAACTGTGTCATTTTCTGTTTTAATTTCAGAGGGTGTTGCTATGCTTTCCTCTGTACAAGCTGGTGGTGTATCAATTCGTTCTTCCTTAACTTTCGGACTTTCACAGGGTTCCTGCAATTCGTTTTTGACAATGTTCAACATAATATTCAAGGGGTTTTCAACTGGTGTCTTGCTGGGAGATGGTGTACAATCAAATGAAGATGTCTACAAAATGAAAGGTCCTATGAGTACTGATGAAAGTTAAAAATTCTCACATTAAATGACATTTAGTTTTGTAAGACCCTTGTATGGACAAGAGAACACACAACCAAATGCAAATGAAACACCTGCCTCCCAACAAAATGTGCCATAAAGACAACCAAAAATAAAATATATATTGCACATTCAATATGTACTCAGCAGTGAGCTAAGCAGTTAGCAGCTAAGTTGGAGGACGTTATACAGCCAAAAAAAGTTGATTAGACATGCTTCTACATTTTAATCTCTACATAGATGTTAAACTCATACATATATCCTGAGACTTGTTATTACCCTAATTTCAAATAGTCTGAGGATTTTTTAAATCCCCACAAACCATGATCCTCAACACTAGTCTTCTGACAACTTAAATAAACCTTCCAAAATGCCTCCAACCCATTATCTCTAAAAACCTATTTGTTCCATTACTTGGTTTTAAAAACAGCCTACAAATATGACCATTTGAACTTTTTTTTTTTTTTTTTGAGACAGAGTCTCAGTCTTGTCGCGCAGGCTGCAGTACAGTGGCATGAACTCAGCTCACTGCAATCTCCACCTCCTGGGTTCAAACAATTTTCCTGCCTCAGCCTCCCAAGTAGCTGGGACTATAGGCACCCACCACCACCACACCTGGCTAATTTTTATATTTTTAGTAGAGACAGGGTTTCACCATGTTGGCCAGGCTGGTCTCGAACTCTTGACCTCAGGTGATCCACTCGCCTCGGTCTCCGAAAGTGCTGGAATTACAGGCGTAAGCCACCACGCCCAGCTGATCATTTGAACTTTTAAGGACAACAACTGGTATCATTTTTAGATTCCATATGTGATCATTAAATAAAGTATACCTATTTTGGCCGGGCACGATGGCTCATGCCTGTAATCCCAGCACTTTGGGAGGCGAAGGGGGGGTGGATCACTTGAGGTCAGGAGTTCAAGACCAGCCTGACCAATGTGGTGAAACCCTGTCTCTACTAAAAGTACCCAATTAGCCAGGTGTGGTGGTGCACGCTTCTAATCCCAGCTACCTGGGAAGCAGGGGCAGGAGAATCGCTTGAACCCAGGAGGTGGAAGTTGCAGTGAGCCGAGATCGCAGCACCACTGCACTCCAGCCTGGGCAATAAAAGCGAAACTTTGTCTCAAAACAAAACAACAAAAAGAATATACCTATTTAGGTGGCTGAATAGAGATGGAAGAAAAAAAAAAGTAAATGCTACCCATAGCTCTAGAAACCTATCCCCACCATGATCCTTATCTTCACTTTTCCTCACATTTCTTTGGGCCTACTGGACTAGTAAAATATACCATGATTCAAGTGAATAAAATGCAAGGCATGATAAATTTCAAAATTTTAATTGTTTGCATATCACAGAAAATGATATTCATATGTCAATTCTGTCACTCTGGCACCAGTTTTTACTGAACAACCTAAATGCTACATCAAAAAACAAAAACAGTTCAATATATTGTTTAACTGATGCAAAAAAAAAAAAAAAACTGAAAAGCAAAATTTATTAATGCAAATGAGAACAAATACAGTAACAAAAAAGAACTTACATTTTGATAATCTTCATAACATGATGGATGATAAATCTGAAGCAAAAAGAAAAAAAGTAAATATGTGCATATTCATTTCTAGTGGGCTATTCTGATACAATTTTTCTTTTTAACTTTAAACCAGAAGATAGTCTTAGGAAATAGACAAAAATTATTTGGTCCCAAAATGGATAAAACCAAATTTTCATCCTTATGCTTAAAGAGTCTGAAAAACTCTTGGCCCTAGTATTTAAGTATCTAGCCTAACTTGCTTTGTTTTCAGCACAGTACAGTTTGATGATGAAACATAAATCCACAATCAAAATAGTGTGGGTGGACAGAAAAACGACTAGATTTAGAAGACCTAGTCCTGGGTCTGTCACTGACTAATAGTGCAACCTCCTATGTAAAGTGAGTACAGAACCGGGTGACTGCTAAGATCCCTTCTAATTCAAGCATTCTATTACTAAAGTCCAATACCTTTTTTATTACGACCAAAAATCAAACAAAAAGTATTACGAACCCCCTCCTTTCAAAGTAATGTGTTAACCCAACAAAAAAATACTAATCTTAACACTTCCTTATAAAGAAATGAAAATTACCTTTCCATCTACTCTAATAGCATTTTTCAAATGCCATTCCTCCTCTTCTTCATCCCAGTATTGTTCAAATTGTTCTTGACAGATTTCACAACTCTAAAATATAAATCATATAAAATGAAATTTACATAATAGGCCATATTTAACCCCATTAAGTAAAAATATACAAACATTTTGATAAGTGGAGTAAGCAATTTATGAGTGTTCCAAACATTTGCATAATGTCCAATATATACTATGATTCAAAATACATTTACAGGATTCTGTCAATCTTTCCAGCAAAAAGAGTAAACATTTCACTTCTTGTGGCCACTGTAGTTATGAAACTCACAGCTAGATTATAAAAGTAAAATTGAAGGGTAGAGCTTTCAAGAAGTCTAAAATCATTAATCAGGGATATAAATATAGTGATATGTTTATGAGTATTTACTTAAAGGAAGTGAGGGACACTCCCACTGGGAGAAAATTTAAACGTTCTTCTCTTACCTCAACTGCTCCAGCTGGTCCAGCAGGTACACTTTGGAACTCTTTTTCTTTAGCAGCCTCTTGAGTTTTGAGCACAACTTCTTCATGCACCTTTTCAAAAAACTGGCTCTTTGCCCGTTCTTCCAGATCAGCTATCTCCTCAAATTCTATCCAGTCCTTAAAAGGAGTTGATTTTCAAAAGATTATTCCATTTATTTCTAAATTTTTACTGTGCATCTTCAATATAATGCCATTTAAAGGTAGGGGTACGTTATTTTCTACATTATGCTCTAGTATTATTTAAAATTATGCTTTGAGACATATAACTAATGACAACATAAAACAACCAATAATTAAGATCTTTTCCAGTAACTTTGTAGTTACAACTACTAATTCAAAAAAGGTAAGTTTCAAGTACATTGTTTTTTACAAAAAACAGTGCCAGAGCCTTGGAATTTTAGAGCTAGAACAAGCCTGTATGCTACACTCTAATCTTAATTTAAAAAAAAAAAAAACTTCAAAATTCATTTTTTTAAAAATCTGTTTCTATTCTAGAGGTCAAATTTTATTCAGGAAATTTACATGTTAGAGTCCAGCAATTATTAAAATTGTTAAATTTTAATTACTGAATTATTAAATTATCTATTAAAATCATTAAATTTTAATAATTATTAAAATTACTAAAATTAAATATACTTTTAGAATGATATAATTTAAGCCTAAAAGATACTATGGAGGCACATGGGTTACTTACTGTTAAACTGTAGTACCAACGTCTATGAGTGACTTTTCTGCTAACATCCTTTTCAGTTCTATTTTGCCGATAATGCCAGTCCAAATGATCCGCATAAACATCTGTCTGTGATGTTGTAAACCTCATTCCACAAGAGTAACACTGAATACCAGTGTATAGTCGATTTATAACACTGTCATAACGTCTATTTTGAAAAAGAAATAATCTTTAGTGTTGATAATATGGCTTAATGGCTTTTAAAAGCCAATTACAAATATTTCAGTTTTCCATATTTTAACAATGGTGAAACCAAGAGCTGGCTGAAACAGTTAATACTCAAAGATCAGTATTATTCTCTAACAATGTGATTGACCCTCTTTACCTTAACTTTGGTGACTTTTGCAACATGGAGCCTGTCTTCTTATTGATAGCCCTGACCCAGTTATTTATTTCCTTTTAGCTAAAAATGAAATGATCCTGTGCAAGGCAATAGTTAGCTTATTCTAGTTTGGAGTCAAGATGGACATGCAGTACAGTTAATTTCACCTCTCTAGATCTTTGGCATTCTGAATAATTCAACTTCTCCACTCTGGTGTAACAGTGAAAAAAGTACAGAAGAAATAATAATAGTATGGATAACTAAAGAGAAAACTTAGAAGACCATTGGGAAACAATAGTTTGCCGTGGTCAGCAAATAATTAAGTTTTTTAAATTCTGGGCTCCCTATTTGGGAAGAAACAGGTATATATAGAATACAAAGTAAGAGAACAAACAGAGCAGTTATTAACTCCAAGAAAAAAAAAATAGTCACGGTGGCTCACACCTGTAATTCCAGTACTTTGGGAGGCCAAGGCAGGAAGATCACGAGGTCAGGAGTTCAAAACCAACCTGACCAACGTGGTGAAACCCCATCCCTACCAAAAATACAAAAATTAGCTGTGTGTGGTGGCACACGCCTGTAATCCCAGCTACTCAGGAGGCTGAGGCAGGAGAATCACTTGAATCGGGAGGCAGAGGATGCAGTGAGTCAAGATCACGCCACTGTACTCCGGCCTGGGCGACAGAGTGACACTCCATCTCAAAAAAAATTAGTAGAATAAAGCAAAGAACACTGGTACTTTGTTATAGCAACAAATAAACATCTAGTCACAATATTAATACTGAATAATAAAAAACAGTCTTATAACTACATGGAGGGGAGTTAGTAGGACAGGACAAGAGCTAGCTAAATCCACCCCCTGCCCATTTTTTCGGAGACGGAGTCTCGCTCTATCACCCAGGATGCAGTGCAGTGGCCTGATCTCAGCTCACTGAAGCCTCCGCCTCCTGGGTTCAAGCAATTCTCCCTGCCTCAGCCTCCTGAATAGCTGGGATTACAGGTGCCCACTACCACACCCAGCTAATTTTTGTATTTCTAGTAGAGAAAGGGTTTCACCATGTTACCATGTTGGCCAAGCTGGTCTTGAACTCCTGACCTCAGGTGATCCACCTGCCTCAGCCTCCCAAAGTGCTGCGATTACAGGCATAAGCCACTGCACCCGGCCTAAATCACTTTTAGAAAGTTAAGAGATTATGTCCAGATGTGATAAATCAAGAAACAGAAAAATATGTATATTATAAGAAATAGGTGGCTCAAACCTGTAATCCCAGCACTTTGGGAGGCCGAGGCGGGGAAGATCACTTGAGCCCAGGAGTTCGAGAACAGCCTGAACAACATAGTGAAACCCCATCTCTACTAAAAATACAAAAATTAACTGGGCGTGGTGATGGGTGCCTATAATCTTAGCTACTCAGGAGGCTGAGGCAGGAGAATCACTTGAACCTGGGAGGTGGAGGTTGTAATGAGCCAAGATAGCGCCACTGCACTCCAGCGAGGGTGACAGAGCAAGACTCCGTCTCAGAAAAAAGGAGGTAAATGCCAGAAAAAATAGTTTGAAAAGATAAACAAATAAAATGATTGCCTCTAGGGTACAGTGTTGGGTGAAGGAGAAAGGAATGCCATCTTGTATTAAAAGCCTTTATGTGCAAGTATTACTTTGAAAAAAATGATTTTACATTATAGTATCTAATTCAAATTAAAAAAAAGATTCTAAGAATGAAAAACTCATTCGCTGTTTTATTTTTTACAAAGTACTCACAGGATTAATGAATTCATTCACTAGAAAAAGCTTTAAATATTTTTTATAATACAATTGAAAATTATGAAAAGATATGCACCAAATGTTAACAGCTGTTATCCATAAAGTGAGAGTTGTATGTTTTCTTGATTTTATTTATAGTATGTTCTAATTTTCCACAATTAACATTACTTATATAAAATGAAACATAGATTTTAATTGTAAATGCTGGACTATGAAAATCTCATTTCTAAACCTCAAAAATGTAAGAATATCAACACAGAAAGGATGATAAACAGAAAATGAAACTAAACAGGAATACATGAATTATCAATACCTAGTATTTAAACTCCCTAAGTTTTCTGTATCACAAATTAAAAAATGAAAATTTTGAGGGGCCGGGTGCGGTGGCTCACACCTGTAATCCCCAGCAGTTTGGGAGGCCAAGGCAGGTGGATCACTTAGAGGTTAGGAGTTCGAGACTAGCCTGGCCAACATGGTGAAACCCTGTCTCTACTGAAAATACAAAAATTAGCCATGTATGGTGGCGCATGCCTGTAGTCCCAGGAGAATCGCTTGAACCTGGGAGGCAGAGGTTACAGTGAGTCAAGATCACACCACTGAATGCCAACCTGGGCGGCAGGAGTGAGACTTTTGGGGGTGGCCTTTGGCCAAAGTACTTGTACACCAGACATATTTTAAAAGAAGATTTAAAAAAAGGCTTCCCAAAGACTATGTTATGTATATTTTACCACATTTAAAAAAAAAAAAAAAAAAGACTTCCTCGATGTTAAAACAGTAAAAGGGATAAAGGGAAAGGGAAAGCACTAATAGTAACAATGTCCACTGTAATAGGGTTATTAAAGTCACTGCCTCTTTATCTTAAAGAAAATTAGATTACATACTGTTTCAATTCTTCAACTGTAAAATTAGTAAGATCTGGAACATCTTGATCTTCATTTTGATCTTCCTCCTCTTCAGGGGGAGGCTGAGCAGCTACTTCACTTACTTCTTCAATTAGGAAGAGACACACAAATTTCTTAATACCATTCTCCATGTATTCTTATAGAGAAATCCACCTAATCTATTCAGTGCTTCTGATCTCAAGTTTACTGGCCAAGGAACCTAATACAATTTTTTATTTTGATATGTGATATTAACTCTGTAACATAAAATTACTGGTAAAAAGCCTGCACATTAGGTATATTAGTTAACTGAAACACATGTCCACTATAAGGTAGTTCAATCTTAGGAAATCTAAAAGAATTTCATTATAAACCAAAAATCAAAACTAAAAGGTATACCTACGAATTCAATTATTATAAGGACCTTTATCATAACTTATATCATTATATTACATCATACATCTCAAAAACTTAATGAAGCTTTGTGTACATTTAAGTATAAAATCACACTTACGTGTTGTAGCTGAATCGGGTTGGGACAATTTGAGAATTCCTGTTTTTAGCAATTTTGAAAACAATTCATTTACATCCACTTGACTGAGATGATTATCAGGATACGCCTTAGGGAGGGCTCCTAACAGAAAAAAAAAAAAGAAAAAGAAAAAAACACTCTTAAAGTGAATGTAAAACTTAAAGATGCAAATTATACTAAGCATTTTTCAAAGTTTTCTTCAAGATGTCCTGGCAACAGTAAATCTGATAAAACCTTATTAATTAGTTTAATTTCAAAAGCCCCTAAGATTATCCTTTTAATTTAGGTCTACAAGTCAGCACTACTTGAGAATATATTCTTTTTTCCTTTTTTCATTTTTTATTATATTTTTAAGTTCCAGGGTACATGTGCACAACGTGCAGGTTTGTTACATAGGTATACATGTGCCATGTTGATTTGCTGCACCCATCAACTCGTCATTTACATTAGGTATTTCTCCTAATGCTATCCCTCCCCCAGCTCGCCACCCCCCGACTGGTCCCGGTGTGTGATGTTCCCTGCCCTGTGTCCAAGTGTTCTCATTGTTCAATTCCCGCCTGCAAGTGAGAACATGCAGTGTTTGGTTTTCTGTCCTTGTGATAGTTTGCTTAGAATGATGGTTTCCAGCTTCATCCATGTCCCTGCAAAGGACATGAACTCATCCTTTTTTATGGCTGCAAAGTATTCCATGGTGTATATGTGCCACACTTTCTTAATCCAGTCTATCACTGATGGACATTTGGGTTGGTTCCAAGTCTTTGCTATTGTGAATAATGCTGCAATAAACATACGTGTGCATGTATCTTTATAGTAGCATGATTTATAATCTTATTAGTATATACCCAGTAATGGGATTGATGGGTCAAATGGTATTTCTAGTTATAGATGCTTGAGGAATCGCCACACTGGACTTGAGAATATATTCTAAAACAAATGATGAGTACACTGAAAACAATGACCCTTTATGCTCCCTTCTCCCATGCGATGCAGCACCACCCCTATCTCCAACTCTTCCTCATCTTCTAAGTATACTGGAAAAGGTAGTTTTATATAGATGAAATAGTTTATCACCTCTTAGCACTAAGCCTAAGTGGAAGTACTCCTGACCTCCAATGCTCCCTGACATAACAGAAGAACTGAAACAGGGATTTGAATCAGATGGCTCAGAGTATACCTGCTCCTATGACCTTTGCTAAAAAGTATTCTGCCCTTGCAAAGCAGCTCAGTCTATTACTGAAAAGGTGTCATGGTTACTAAAGCTTCAATAACTTGAATAAATTAGATAAGCCTAACAATCTTGTTTTGCTTGATGAGGAATCCTCATCGGTGAGGAATCATTCCAGTCCCATATTTTTCCAAGCGCTATTCTAATAATTGTGATTCTTTGTGTGTGTGTTTGTTTTGAGATGGAGTCTCGCTCTGTCGCCCAGGCTGAAGTGCAGAGTGCTCGGCTCACTGCAAGCTCCGCCTCCTGGGTTCACGCCATTCTCCTGCCTCAGCTTCCCGTGTAGCTGGACTACAGGTGCCCGCCACCATGCCTGGCTAATTTCGTTTTGTATTTTTAATAGAGACGGGGTTTCACCGTGTTAACCAGGATGGTCTCGATCTCCTGACCTCGTGATCTGCCTGCCTTAGCCTCCCAAAGTGCTGGGATTACAGGTGTGAGCCACCGGGCCCAACCATAATTGTGATTCTTTAACTCAACTATGAAAACAATTCTTTAGGCCAGGTGCAGTGGCTCACAGCTACTCGGGAGGCTGAGGCACGAGAATCATTTGAAACCGGGAGACGGAGGTTGCAGTGAGCCAAGATCTCACCACTGTACTCCAGCCTGGACAACACAGCAAGAAGACCCTGTCTCAAAAAAGAGAAAACAATATTTTAATATATTTGTATGTCACTGTGATGCATCTCACTACGCCTACAAAAAAGTTCTGAACCACTAAAAATTCCTCTTAATGGCAAAAATTCAATTTGCATCCACATACACATAATCCCTACCCTTAGACACTGTATACTCTATCTACACTTATCCTACTGCCTTATATATAGTAGGCTAATTACTGTCTGTTCAAACTAAATGTCTGAATACATGAATGAATAGATCAACTTCAATAGTTAATCAATTACAGTAACATTTAGCTCACTAGTTTAACCTTTACTTTCCATTAAATTAGCTATTTATATGCCTAGGATGCATAATTAGCTATTCACATGTCTGAGGGTAGGCAAGTCTAGTAACCAAGAGTATAAACTGTGGAACCAGACTCCTGGGATTTTAACCAGAAATCCCACTTTCTAGTTGTGTGACATAATCAAGTTCCTTATCTATGCCTCAGTTTCCCATGCCTGTACAAAGGGTAATAATAGTTCCTACCTAAGTACCAATCCTAAGATTGTTATGAGGTTAAATGAATTAATATTTGTAGGGAACTGAGGTGTTTGGCATTATTATGTGGTTTTGTTAAACCAAAAAAAAAAAAAATCAGTAGCCTTTCTATACTATAAAGCTCTTTGAGGTCAAGTGTGGTGGCTCCCAGTACTTTGGGAGGCCGAGGTGGGAGGACTGCTTGAGCTCAGGAGTTTGAGACCAGCCTGGGCTACACAGTGAGCACCCTCTTTAAAAAATAAATAAATAAATAAATTTTTAAAACTTTAAAAATAAAGCTCTTTGAAGGATGAACTTTATTAAATTCATCCTAGCATACAGCAGATGACTAATATATGTCTGAATGAATAAATGAACATGGGTATACTTCCTACTAGAAAAGGGATGTTTACAATTTCAAATTAGAGAAGGAACCTTGAGAGAAGCTAAATACAGCACACTGAAAACTGCTGACACCTCCTGTAAGAGTAAGAAGAACTTGAAGAACGAAGACACACCTAATGTCCCATTCATGTAACCAGGGGAATAATTGTGATTTCCTCTGTTACACTGCTATGCCCTGTACACATACACATATAATCCAAGGTTGTAAAAGCAAAACAAGGCTGGGCACAGTGGTTCATGCCTGTAGTCCCAGCACTTTGGGAGGTCAAGGCAGGTGGATCACCTGAGGTCAGGATTCAAGCCACCCTGACCAATACGGTGAAACCCTCTCTCTGTTAAAAATACAAAAATTAGCCAGGTGTAGTGGTATGCACCTGTAGTCCCAGCTACTGGGGAGGCTGAGTCCAGGAGAAGTGCTTGAACCCGGGAGGAGGTTGCAGTGAGCTAAGATCGTGCCACCACACTCCAGCCTGGGTGAGAGAGCAAGACTCGTCTGAAACCAAAAAAAAAAAAAGAAACAAGCAAATTTGTAGATTCTGTAGAGCATCTCATGCCACTAACGCCAATATAACAAATCATCTGCTCAACAACAAAAACTGAGTTCTAAAGGAAAATACATTAACATAACACTTGACAAGTTACAAAGTACTTTTACATATACTGTATCATTTGATTCTCTAAAAAAAAAAAAAATAATGATACTACCATATCCTGTTTTTTGGGTTTTTTTTTTTTTTTTTTTTGAGACAGAGTCTCACTCTGTCGCCAGGCTTAAGTGCAGTGGCATGATCTCAGTTCACTGCAACCTCTACCTCCTGGGTTCAAGTGATTCTCCTGCCTCAGCCTCCTGAGTAGCTGGGACTACAGGGGCCCACCACCACACCCACCTAATTTTTGTATTTTTAGTAGAGACGGGGTTTCACCACATTGGCCAGGATGGTCTCCATCTCTTGACCTTGTGATCCACCTGCCTCGGCCTCCCAAAGTGCTGGGATTACAGGCATGAGCCACCATGCCTGGCCCATATCCTGTTCACAGAGGAAAAAACTGAACCTCAGGGGATACTTGCTTAAAGCCTGTCCATTTATAAAGTAACAGAGTAGAGATTCCAACCCTGGTCTTCTGGGCTTTAGATCCCAAATTCTCTCCTTCTCTTTTCATTATAGTAACAAAACAATAATAACAAATATTAATTAGTCGTAATTGTCCATGTAGAAATTAAAAATTAAAAGCTTCCAAATTAATTGAATTTCTTGACACAATTTAAGAACTAATGTATACTGGCCGGGCACGGTGGCTCACGCCTGTAATCCCAGCACTTTGGGAGGCCAAGGCGGACGGATCACGAGGTCAGGAGATCGAGACCACGGTGAAACCCCGTCTCTACTGAAAACACAAAAAATTAGCCAGGCGCAGTGGCAGGCACCTGTAGTCCCAGCTACTCAGGAGGCTGAGGCAGGAGAATGGCGTGAACCCGGGAGGTGGAGCTTGCAGTGAGCCGAGATCACGTCACTGCACTCCAGCCTGGGTGACAGGAGCAAGATCCTGTCTCAAAAAAAAAAAAAAGAACTAATGTATAAAAAAGATATTGGCTAGGATTTCCTAATTACTTCAGAAGTTTTGGAAAACTCCATAAATTTACTGTAAACTGATTAACTCAATGCTACAGTAAAACATGTTTCTGAAACAGCTGTTTCAATGATTCAGAAATGAAAGCAAGTATCACTAATGTATATACTTCCCACTTACCACATATTAAAACTAAAATTCATTCTGCCAGGCATGGCGGCTCACACCTGCCATCTCAGCACTTTGGGAGACTGAAGGGGGCAGATCAGTTGAGGTCAGGAGCTCAAAACCAGCCTGGCCAAGATGGTGAAACTCCGTCTCTACTAAAAATACAAGTTAGC
Organism: Colobus angolensis palliatus; assembly: GCF_000951035.1. NCBI lineage: Eukaryota > Metazoa > Chordata > Mammalia > Primates > Cercopithecidae > Colobus > Colobus angolensis. The sequence continues at coordinate 135,098 of NW_012114921.1, forward strand.
CGGGTCTGGTGGCACGTGCCTGTACTCCCAGCTACTCAGGAGGCTGAGACAGGAGAATTGCTTGAACCCTGGAGGCAGAGGTTGCAGTGAGGCAAGATCGTACCACTGCACTCCAGCCTGGGTAAAAGAGCAAGACTCTGTCTCATAAATAATTAATTAATAAATAAATAAATAAATAAAACTAAAATCCATTTTAAAAGTCCTTTTATCTAGCACTAAGCTTCACCCCATAGTAACAAAGATGCTTATCAGTGTACCTGGCTAGGAAAGCCGCTTTTTGCTATTTAAGTGCCCATAAAAACATAAAAATTAATCAACTTTATTAATGAAGTATCCTCAGTATTCACTTAATAAATGTTTACTGGATTATAACACATACTTGAAACATCAAATAATTGAGATTTCTGAGGTTTGTCATTTATTTCATTCTATCTCAACACAGATGTCATGCCTTCCTTCCCACCTCCCAGTTTCCACCAAATAGGTTTCCTTCTCTCTGTTTTGTGGACTACAAGTCCCCGCTAACCATCTCTAGCTGTAAATAGGTATATCCACAATGTAAATAAACTTAGAAAAGGAACAAAAATATGTCAGCCAGATTAAATTTCTCTAAATTAAATATACCTTTGCAAAACTGTCATTTCCTAAAATTCAGCAACTTAGCTATTCAACAAAACAATAATCATTTGTCTTTTGAAAAACAAAGTTCATAAAGTACATACCTGAAGGATTCTGAACAAATCCAGGATTTTGTGGATGAACTGGTAAAAACTGTTGTCCTTGACCAAAAGCTACTGGCTGAGCAACACCACTCAGAACCTTTAAGAAAAACCTTAATTTTAAGAACATACTTTCTACATTTCAAGGAAAACTTTGAACATCCTAATTAAATAAAAATATTCATAGATGTCACAAGGCCTGGCTTAGATTAAGAAAGGTAACTAAAGATTTAGTTAGTTTTAGATTTAGAAAAGTAAATCTAAATAAATAAATAAAGATTTAGAAAGGTAACTTGGCTGTATCACTTCATTTCTAGGTCTTCTACAAACAGGAACAATAAAACCTTCCCTTACCCGTTTCACTGAGGTATAAGTTACTGAGAATGGGTTAAAACTTCTTTGAAAAGTTTAAGGTACCTACTAGAGAGGCAAAGTAGCCCCTCAAAAAGGAAAATGTATGATACCATGCAAACATAAGGTAACTAGCTGTGTTACTTTAAACAAGTCACTTTACCTTGCTGGTGCTTTCCCTTATTTCACAAATAGAAGAACTGACATAAAGCAATATGACCTATACACAATCACAAGGGCCAGTTAGGAGCACAACTGAGGCCAGAACTCCTCACCCTTGCCCGTTTTCCAGATATCAAAAGCCTGTTTTAATTAGCAATCTGAATTACCAAGCAGGTTAGTATCCTGCTTGGCCATTATCTTTGCATACAGTTATAGCTACATTACAAAGTAATCCTGTAAAAGGTCTTGTAAAAGATGTCAAAGGGAACATTAAAAAATAGAACAATCATGGAGCAAGAACTGCACTGGCAGACAAATACAGTATTTGCAGTCCAGAGGGAGGCAGGACTTCTACATGTTGCTGGTATGTAAATAAATGTCCATTTATAATCCTTCTTCAGTATATATGTGGACTTTTGGTGGTGAGTACACATAATAAAAACCCCACCAATTCTGTGCAATGTAGAAACAAGACTAAGTAAGTACCATTCTAGAGTCAATTTCTTTCAAGGATACACAGCAGAGTAGATCTAGACAGGCCAACTGTTTTTTCATACGATTAGAGATGAACAGAAGGACTACTTTCTATTAATAATGTTCCTAATGTGCTTTTAAAATCTTTCTTATTTTGTATTTTCTTCCATACAATCTTACTACTATAAAATAAATCTGTCCTAGTAAGAAAATGTCAGCACCTGGAAAAGAAATAAAACTCAGCCCAGGAGAATTTCAGCACGCAAGCAAAAGTAGTCATTCAAAACCAACCAAGTTAATCACAAATTGTAAACATACTACCTTAAAGTTATTTCAGTATGCATTTTAAAATGTATACAGAACAAGTGTAAAAGAATACCAACAGGTAACTGCATGCTTCATAACCAGAGTGTATTTGGAAGGCTATTTGCTACTAAGTTTGCTACATTGACATTAATATCAAACAATTGTGTTTAACTGAAGTGACTGGAAAGGTGGTAAAAAGTAGAAAAACAGGACAAAGAAAAAGAATTGCAGACTATGAAAGCATGGACAAAATTTGATCTTCTTATTTAACTCAGGTTAATGAAATTCTTGGTCATAGAACAGTCCAAGCAATCAGTTCCATGGCTACGTTAAAGCACATCAGAGCCCAACAGTTCTACAATGCAGACCTCTATGAAACACAATTATGTAATATTTCAAAAGCTTTAAAGCAAAAACAAAACAAAACAAAACAAAAAGCAGAGTTGGGGGTGGGGGTTTGAAAGAGCTAAAATCAATTTTGGATTTAAGCTACAAATTTCATTCCCAAAAGACGCTCATCCCACTTCCTTAGCAGGTGGCTTCAGAGTACATTAAAAACTTCTTCCCAATCTATACAATAAACTATGTTCTGAAAACCTTTCTAGAAACATTAAAAAATGGTTATCTGCATACAACGCAAATTTAGAATAACAAACTTACCTGTTGAGATGCCTGAATATTTCCTACTGTCATTGGAGCAGGTATATTGCCAAAGTTTCCAAACTGAGAACTCTGAAGATTTTTTTCATCAAAATAGTGTCCAGAAGCTCTGTTAAGTGGATTAGAGAAACTCTGGTTTCCAGGGCCATGTGGTCCATTAAAATTTGGTCCTTGAGGTGAATCAAATATTTGTTCATGTCTTTGGAACTGTAGTCCTTGGGATGGGGTATTAAAAGCATTGCCAGGTGGATCATTATATGGACCAGTCTGATTGAAAGATACTGATTCAAGCCTTTGTGAAGGGTGATTGTCAAATCTTGTGCCTTGAAGACCAAGAGGAATATCAAACCTTGATGTCTGCTGATGTTGTGGACCATCAAATCTTTGAGGTACACCATCAAATCTGGGCTGAACCTGCTGTCCAGGTGGTCCATCAAACCTCTGAGGGCCTGGCTGACCAGGAGTCCTTTCAAATCTAGGACCTGGCTGACCATGTAATCCATCAAATCTTGGCAAGAGTGACGGCTGACCTGGCTGCCCATCAAACCTTAAAGCATGACAACCTTCAAATCTTGGACCACCTTGACCCAGAGGCCCTTCAATTCTCAGGCCACCTCCTGGTACAGAAGGACCCTCAAACCTCATTCCACCTCCTTGTTGGACTAAAGGGCCTTCAAACCTGATACCAACCCCTGGTTGGCCATGTGGACCCTCAAACCTAAGGTTCCCACCAAGTTGATTATGTTGTCCCTCAAATCTCAGACCAGCTACTGACTGACCATGGGGGCCCTCAAACCTCATTCCAACTCCTTGCTGTAGCAAAGGGCCCTCAAATCTGATTCCACCTCCTGGCTGACCATGAGGTCCATCAAACCTAATCGCAGCCCCTGATGGACCATGACCCCCCTCAAATCTAAGTCCACCTACAGGCTGACCTCGGGGATTATCAAATCTAAGTCCACCCACAGGCTGACCATGAGGTCCCTCAAACCTTAGACCACCCACGGGTTGACCACGATGTCCCTCAAACCTCAGACCACCCACAGGCTGGCCCCCTGGTCCCTCAAATCGCAAACCACCTGCAGATCCCTCAAACCTCAGACCAGGGGAACCTTCAAACCGAAAACCACCTCCTCCTCCTTGACCAATTGGGCCCTCAAACCGCAGAGGTGTCCCCACTGGTCCTGGAGGACCTTCAAATCTCAAAGGACAACCACCTCCTAGCTGACCTTGTGGCCCTTCAAATCTCAAAGGGCCTCCTCCCCCCATTTGTCCTGGTGACCCATCAAACCGAAGAGAAGCTGGTGTGGGAGGTCCATCAATTCGAGGGCTTAATTTATTAGGTCCTTCAAAAATCATCTTGGTTGGGCCATCTCTTGCTACTGATGGCCTACTAGGTCCATCAAATAATGGTCTGTCTTCAGCTAAAGCTGTAAGTCGCTGATTTGTATCCAGGCCGGCGAATCTTGATGCTGGGCTATCTACAAATGGTTTATCTGAATCTTCATATCGAGGTCGCTTAAGTGGAAAACGATCATTGAATGGAGATCTCTGCTCTTCTCGCACACCTTTTAAAAAGGAAAAAAATTATTTTCACTATATCTAAAGTTATCTTAAAATCTTCTCTTTTCACATAAATGTTTAGCCAAAGATATAACTATCTCACTATATTAGAGGGGCAGGAAGAGACAGATAGCATAAAGCAGCAGATAAGACTCTAGAGTCAGACACACCTGAGTAACAAAAAAATTCCCATCCTATCAACATACTACTTACTTCATTTTCAGAGCAAGTTATTTAACCTCTCTTTTATTTCCTCTCTGTAAAATGGGAAGAATATATACTTCATTGTGTTGTTGTGAGGATTAAATCAAATTACATATTTAAAAAACCTAATGAAGTACCTGACACACAACTGGCTTTAGAAATATTAGCTCCCTTCCCTTCCCTTTCCTTAAAGGGAAAAAAGTAACAAAATAAATGGGAAAAAAATGGTACTCCGAACAGTCACAAAAATCCATCCCCACTTAGCTTGTTCATTTTCCCTTCACTGCTGTGTGATTCAATAGGCATAATCTGATTTAACTTTTTCTACCTTTAGCAGAGACTTGCTCGTCATGTCTTCTCCGGCCCTCATGGGGTGAAAGATTCTCAGCATAAGTACGACTCCCAGATATAGGAGAAAGACGTCTTGCTCTTTCACTAAATTGTTCTTTTCTGTCAAACTGTGCTCCACTATTCCTACTTGCATGTTTACTTTTGGATGGCTCACATTCTATTCCAGACAACAAGGCATCAGTCAAAGGGTAGTCAAAAATATCAGGATCTAAGAGATCAAGTCTTGGAAATGAATGCTGAACCTGTGTCCTTTTCAGTTTTGCTTTATGTTCATAGTAGGTTAATTCAGCATCAGATAAGAGAGGTTTCTTTTTTAATCCACCTTTATTTTCTTCTGTAGGACTATCCCGTACATTGCATCTATGTTTACCTTCTTGATACTGAAATAGCTGTCGAATTTGATGCACAACAACAAGGAAGTCATCCTGTGTAATTTCACCAGATGCTAAACGTTCACTCGTCTGTATAGGGGTGATAAAAGGAAATAAAATATTTTAAATATAAAAAAAAACAAAAAAATAGACAAAAGAGAATAATGACAAGGGATTAATCATAGTAACTACCTTTTGAAGTAATTCTCTTTTGCTTGCAAGAGTTAACTCTTTAGGAATCTGAAGATTGGCATCTACACTTAATCGATGCTGTTGCTGCTTTGGGGCTCGAGGTGATAAAATTCCTTTAGTGCTTGACCAGCTCTCCCTATGCCTCAGATGAGGAGGTTTACTATGTTCATCAACCTGCTGTAAGCTGAAACCATAAAAGCAGTATGTTACTTTGAAATGTTTTTTAAAAAAATGCTCAGGACCATATTTAAAGATTCTTTTCAAAAGGATATGGTTAAAATGGGCATATGTAACCACAAAAAGTAATTAATTAAATGATTAAGAGCATGAAAATATGCAATCAGCAAAAACAGATATGAATTCTGATTCTTGCATGTCCTGGACTGCAGCCTTAGGTAGATTAGTTAACCTTTCTAAACTTCAGTTTCCTTATCTGTAAAATAGAAATAATAATAGTATTTAACCCACAGAGATATAAGAATTAGATGGAAAAAAGTACTAACAGCACCCCATATTTTCCAATTTTTAAATTAACACTATCTTTTGAAACATATACACTATTACACTTGACTTAAAATGTTAACATCATACCTTTTATTTTCTTCCCAACCAGATTTCCATCTTTTGGCAGACTTGGAACTTTGCCAGTTTTCTACATTCTCCTTTGGTTCAGTGCCTGACTTTGTAGAATGCTGATTTGTAGTTTCTTGTGGCCGCTCCTCTTCAGTCTTTTTCATTCGCCTTGGATCCCGAATATCCTGTTTAGTACTTCTCTTAGCGTTTCTTTCTTCCCTAGAAGGTGGTGTGAACTCTTCCATATGTGACTGCTTAACTCCAGATTGGCGAATCTTTCCAGCTTTAGGTGTTGACGTTGGAGACATACTTCTTTGCCTTCGTTTGGGTGACCGCCTATCTCTTCTCTTTGGGGAATGTATAATTGGTGACCTAGACTTGGGTGATCGAGATCTTGATCGCTTTCTAGTACTCGATCTCCCTGGTTTTGTCCCCTGTTTTTCTGACTCTTCTGTTATTGTATCCTGTTTTTGTACAATGCCATTTATGATTTTATTTCTACTTCCAGCCAGTCTGTGTTCAGATGACTTCATGTGCTCATCTTTATCCTTTTTTTCTGCAGTTTTTCTCTTCTCTTTCACATCATCATCTTTGCCATCAGTCTTATCCTGAAGATGTTTTTTTAATCTTGGGTCTCTCTTGTTCATATCAGACAACCTCATACTTTCTGATTCTTGATTTTTCAAGTCTTTTGTGTGAGATAATTTGTTTTTCAAAGGTGATGGTGATTTCGATTTCGATTTTGATTTAGAATCTAATTGTTCAAGTTCTTTCTTGGTTATTTTTTCACCTGATTTACTTTTTTCTTGCTTGGATGAATTTAGTTTTTCAGAGGGTATAGTTTTACTTGTCTTAATATCAGACTGGTTTAATGTGTTCATTAGAAATTCTTTCCTGTGACTCTGATCTTTTCCATGAGAATGTTGGCTTATCCTGTTCAGACGAGGATCCCGGTTAGTTCCTTTCACATCCTGAATTTGTAAGGATGGTCCTGGACGGCTTTTCTCAGATTGCACAGGAACCTGATGAGGAGCTTTAACTGCCATAGGGGGAATCTGTGAAACATGTAATTTGGATGGTGCAGATCCAGGACCTAAATTGGATGTTTCCTGCTGAACACTAAGAGAAACTGCCTAAAACACAAAATAAATGTTCATGTCAACACTGTAAAACATGAAGATTGTCAAGAAATTGCAAACAACTGAAGAATATAATGCTTTATTCAATAAATATATTTACTCAATACTGTATTTAAATTGTACACTTCTAATGAATTGAGATTACAATGAAAAGAAAAAGTCCATGATTTAAGTTGCCTGTTATTTCTTACTAGTATTTTTTGAGATTTTATAATATAATCTCTAAATAGAATGAAAAAACATTGTTTCTCTTTCTAATTATTCAGGATTCTCAGCCATACTGCTCCTAAGTAATTGCTAAACCACTACACTCCAGCTGCACAAGAATCAGAGTCATTTCAGCTAAATTCTAAGTCCTAAAATTTAGTCTCTCCCAAAGTGGTGCCATTAATGAACTTATAAAATTCTGCCTTTCTGTACCTCACTGTCGAATAAGCTCAGATGCTAAGCAAAATAACTTAGTATAAAGTCGCTCATGTGTAGAAATATATAATCTTCCTGGCCTCCTTAATTTTGTCATTTCTGCTCATGAAGTATAAGCTCACAAAACATCAAAGACTATGCAAAAATATTTGCCACAACATGCCTACCATCTTGGGACTGAAATATTAAGTCCACATAATGTAATGATTAAACAAAACTAAGATGCTACTTTATAAGACAGCAATCTAACAGAAAACTATTTGGAGGAAATAGTGTAGTTTTTTGTTTTGGGGGGTTTTCTTGAGACAGGGTCTTGCTCTGTCACTCAGGCTAGAGTGCAGTGAAGCAATCATACCTCATTGCAGCCTTCAGTGATCCTCCCAACTCAGCCTCTCAAGTGGCTGGGACCACAAGCATGCACTACCACACCTGGCTTAATTTTTTTTTTTTTTTTTTTTTTGGTAGGGCCTCACTATGTTGCCCAGGCTGGCCTCAAACTCCTAAACTCAAGCGATCTTCCCACCTCGGACATCCAAAGTGTTGAGATTACAGGCATGATCCACTGCACCTGGCCTATGTGGTTTTTAATTAAGTGAATTTTACAATAAAGATATAAAAGTATAATCTAATAAATATATTATGATTTGTAAAAAAAAAAAGTTAAAAGAGTACACTACTAATAAAAGTAACGTTAATAAAATTCAAACATAAACATTACTTCTGTATTGTCACACAGGTTTAAAATACTTAAAATGCCAATCTCCCTTACTTACCAGTTGTGCCTTAGCTTGCTCTAGCTCAAGCTCCAGCTTTTTCTGCTGAAGTTCTAACAACTGTTTTTGCTTTGCCAGTAACTGCTGCCTTATTAGTTGTTCTTGTGTAAGATTCTTTTGTATATCAGGAACAATTGGAGGAGTGGAGATGCTAGGGGAACTGACCACTGTACCAGGTGTTGAAGGCTCCTCGGGCTATAAGAAAAGACAATTTGTTAAGAAAAATATATCAGCTAAAAAGGAAGCTAGGGAGTAAATAAAAATTATCAGTTTAACTCTCAATAATTATCCAAATTCCTAAATATCACACAGAATTTAACTCTTTAATAATTAATCCAAATTCCTAAATATCACACAGAAAACTTATCAGGAATTTAAAAGCCAAATTAAATGTTACATAATACCTAAACAAGGTGAATACATTTCTAAATAAAAATTCCAAATATATACATATTTTTTTTTCAAATTGAACTGTTTCACTATAGAGTAGTCTATTTTGGCTTTCTGGCATTAAGTTCTCTAGAAGAATTCAAAATGTGATACTTAAAAGCATGTTATATACTATTGATATTAAAACTTACCGATTTATTTAAAAATTTAGGATTCACATGGATGCTAGACGTATTCACATTGGGGGGTAGAGGTTTAATAGGCCAAGCAGGATCTAATGAATTGACTCTGACATCCAGGGCATAAAGTTTCTTCAAAGGGAATATTTCATCCCATGTGGAACGTAACTTAAATAAACTTTTTCTAGTATTTTCATCCACCTAGAACAACAGAACAATTCTATGGCTTGTTAAGTTACTATAGAATATTTTATATATTAAATGTAAGTTATATAAATCTGCTCTACTTCACATATAGAACTGTACTATCCATTGGTAAGTATATTCTTCAACAGTAATAATTTATTAAAGGTGCATTTCTCCTTCAAAAACAGAATAATTAAAGCCATTTTCACCTAGCCTTCAAGCAAGCAACCAACCAGGCGAGCCTTTCTATATACAAAACGTTTCCACATCTTAGAGCTTAGTATAATATTCCTAACATTACTCTTACTCTGGAAAAAAATATAAAACTACTAGAAAATATAAAACTAAAAAATATAAAACAACTAGAAAAATTGATTACCTGATGGCTTAAATGTTTTAAATTATTTACATAGTAGTACAAAGTTAAAATTAAGGCAAAACTATCTCACTAACCAATGCTCAGCAATACTATATGGTTGGGTACCTAGGAGTAAGTTATTGTGGTGTGGAAAGCACTTTAACAACTGAAATTTACAAAATCTTAGCCACTGATAAGCCTTAGTTTTAAATAACTTATCTGTTCACGTTTGTGATGGCCTAACAACTTTTAGAAAATCTGCCACTGCCAGGCACGGTGGCTCTTGTCTGTAATTCCAACACTTTGAGAGGCCGAGACAAGTGGAACACCTGAGGTCAGGAGTTCAAGACCACACTGACCAACATGGTGAAACCCTCTCTTTACTAAAAATACAAAATTAGCCAGGCATGATGGCTCATGCCTGTAATCCCAGCTACTCAGGAGGCTGAGGCAGGAGAATCACTTGAACCTGGAAGGCGGAGGTTGCAGTAAGCCGAGATGGCGCCACTGCACTCCAGCGTGGGCAACAAGAGCAAAACTCCATCTCAAAAAAAAAAAAGAAAAAGAAAGAAAATTCGCCATCAAGAAACCTAGAACTTGTGAAAACTGAGTTACATTTTCAACATTACAACAGATAGTAAAGCCTTAACTATATTTGTAAGTCTTCATATAATAATGTATTTATTATAAGGTCATTTTAATCAACTGTCATGTTAATGCCCAGTTAGATTCAGTAAAGTATGCTACCAAACACCCAAGTGAATTTGAACATACTGAAACTGAAACCAAGAGGTTGGTTAAGCTTCTCCTTAAGACTATAGCCTCTGGTTAGCAGTATTCAGCAAATGTCTACAATATTCTATTAATAAGCATTTTAATGCTATCTGATACGGAGCTTTCCAAATTTCTTCTATATATACTATTTCTCTTCTCTAAGAACTTAAAAACATTTCTCAAATAGCAACTACCTATTTTCTAATAAACATGTAAAATCTAATAGTTCTTCCAAAAAAAATTCCAATTCTACAAATCTGACAACTGACACAGAGGTGTTCATCTACTAAAATGTAACTACCACCAAATACTGTCATTAGGAAACAATCTTTAAACCTAAATATCTCATAAGTGCCTTTTTGCTCAATGTGAAAGATACAGCCTGACAGGCAGAGAATTACCTCAGCAAATCCCTTGTCTTCCTCAACATAATACTGCTGTAACCAAACCACCACATATGTTACAATGTTATGGAAGAAATTTACAATCTCTAGATATGAAAAATAAGCCTAATTTCTGAACACTAAGGTGGGGGGAAAAGTATTTCCAGAATAACCTACAGCAATTAACTGGTCCACCATTGACACATACCAACAACATTCACCTAAAACATACTTGAACAATGTAACAAAAGAGTAAACATTTCCAGAAAACAAAACAAAAAAACACAGAAGTTTCAGGAACCAATCACAGGTTGAGACACCGAGGGATTATGCTTTTTTTCCCCCAGAGAACAGTCAACATCCTAACACCAGAAATTTAAACAATGAAATTTTAATTACTCTTGACGATTTCAGATCTTTTTGCCTGGTTTATAAGTGATGAAACAGATGTTCAAATGAACAAACTCAATTTTTTTAAAAAGCACAATTCTAAAAGCAAATCCATCTATTCTTAAATGGACAATGTAAACCCCTAGAATCTGTTCTAAAAATCTAACATAAAACATTAACTTCAGCCTCTTTCTTTGAAATGGTACTAACAATAAATGTCCAAAAGTATAAAACATTTCACCACCCAAGAAAACCCAACACAAAGCAAGTATTTATTTAATCAGGAACACTTTTTAAAAAAAACACAAATGTTTCTAAATGCGTATGTACCTTTTCAAACACACAAATAAATGTTGCAACTAGATTTTTAGTAAAGGCAGTGAGATACTCTCTTCCAACGTTTTTCACAATAGAATCCATAAGGTACATAACAGGAAGCTTCTCTGAGGAAGGAGCCTGAATAAAAAGAAACTGAGAAGTTTAGTATAATGAATTACCACCAAATAATTACTTTTAAAAGTGAGTTTTTAAACCTACAATACAGACCTCTATTTTTGTTGATACTAAATACTTTTGAAGTAATCTTTATGAAACTTAAGTGTTCAATCAAGTTCTCAACTCTTACAATCCTTAGTTGAGCACACAAAAGCTCAGAATTACCAGGATGAACAACAGCTGTAATCCCTAATATACTCATTTAACATTCAATGAAATTTCAAGTTCATGTGGTAAAAAGACCTGTGTTTTAAGTGACAAAAATAAAGAGGAGGCGAGGGAAAATTACTTTATGTAATCCAAGTGTCAGTTTTGGGACCCATATTAATTTACAATGGTGTGCCTACACTCAGAGCAGTTTTTAGACCTCTTATAGAAACTAATTTCCATAGGCATATTTTATATGTTCAAGTCTATGAAGCTTTTGTTACCTGTAAAATCACTAGGATAACTTCTCTATAATCCAAATGAACAAAAATTAAAAACACTTCACCTAGGAAGTCAATGGCAAAACACTGAAACTTGCACAACATGCAGGAAGTTGCAAGTCTGTTACTCAGACAAGAAAAACTGGATGGAGCAGCCGCTGAATCATGTAAATCAGGTTGAACTTGACTCTGGAAACCAGGATTTGTCCTGAAGATTTTCTTCACAGCCTGGACTCTCCGCCGATAGTTTCCTCTGACATGCACAAACCAGGGGTTATAAATTTGTGCAGAGCCAGTGTGGTGACGCTGATATACAGGTGGCCCTTTCCAAAGTAAAGAAATGTTGCCCCAGTTCAACGGCAATGCCTACCCACCACTGGCTTTTAGAAGGCACAGCAAGCTTCCAGAAAGCATCAGCAGGTTCACAGACTTGTTGAGGAGCATTAAGACACACCATAACAGTCTTAACTCTGACTCCAAAGGAGTACCCATGATTTTTTAAATACAAAACAAAAAACTTAGGTTATCCCCATTTACCCACGCCACGTGTATAGGAATCTTAACCCTGAGTAACACTTACCCATAGCTGCCTGAAGCTAGGGTAGGCTCACAGTTCTGGAGTACACAATGCCATATTTAATAAAACCAATTGCCCATACAAGTGTGTGGAAATGCTCTTGCTTCTGATAACACCTTTACGACCAAAAGTTGGCTAAGGAAACCTTTGAATAACTTTATGAAAACTTTCTTTTAAAGTACTGTCCAATAAAAGGGTTCACCCACTGCATGTGGGTCAACTATATTAAGTACGAACATGTCAAATGGTTTACCGCTGTGTCTTTACCTTACCATGTCATGTTTTACACCACTTTAGTCATTATGGTACTTATGAAGATAAACAGGCTCTCTTTAACACCAGTCTGTTAAGTAGGCTAATTTTTTATTGTACAAGTGAAGTCCTTATATGTATTATTTTTTGCTACTGCTCTCTTGGGAGGAGTCAAATTAAGTGTGAATCCTTTAGTAACGCAGAGAAGCTAAAGAATAAGGACACAAACATTCACCTCCAAAACACAAAACCAGGCCAGTTTGCTACCAAATAACGGAAAATCCCTCCCCTCACCCTCGATCCCAACCAGGATTAAGATAGTTCCCCCAAAGTGACTTTTACATCTTTTCCTCAATCTGGCTTTACAAAAATAAGCAGGAAACGTGTGCCCCCAAAATTTCAGTCTTTTACCAGCAAATAGCCCATCTATTTTCATCACTGTGTAGCGATATACAAACACAAGTTTTATGTGGTCACTATATTCAGCATTTAGTTTTCGGTTCTCGAACGTCTTCTGGATCCATTAAAAACCAGCAAGGAAACTGTTCTTTTGAGTGACAACCTGAGCTGCTCAATATTAGGCGCTGTGGAATATTAAATCCCAAGATACGAGGTAATTAATTTTAAAATTCAATGTTTTTGCCTTAAAAACACGAGTGCTTTAAGGCATTTAATGTCAAGTTAAGCCTTCAACATGGCAAAAACTAAGTTTTCATGTCCAAGATGTTTGTGGTATCAATAAAAAGCATGTTGAGTATGAGGAATGCTTCCTTTTTAAATCTCATACTTAAAAAAAAAAAACAGCTGTTTTACATACACATTCACAGGAAAAAGTGAACGAAAACTTGTATTTTAGCTGTCAGACTGAGCATGATAAACTTGTTGAGGCCCTTAAAAGAAAAAAGGAAAAAAACCTTCCTTTTCGTCCTCTTTAAAGTAGGAAAGGACCACCTGAAACCGTGTATCTTGTGAGGAGGTTTACCCAAAAGAGTGGATGGAACCTAAAGAAGAATGAACCCAAGTCACTTAAAGACTTTTGTTTAAAACACACAACCACGTAGATAAAAATAAGTCTTGGAAACAGATTCTACACCTTACAAAGGTAAATAAAAAAGACAAATACATATTTTATATGTTTTATTCACAAATTTTATAATACCAGTCACACATTTCAAAACCATTTATTAGAGTCAGACCACTCAGTTTTACACTAGACAGAAACCGTCTCTAAACAATATATTGGTGGTTGTTGTTAAAGTGGCCTTTAAAAAGGGGTTCACTCTGCTAAAAGGAGGCTCATCCTGATAATTGCAATCACTAACAACTAGAAAAAACTAAACCGTAAGTACAAGCTTGAAAAATAAAATGTAGCACTGGGACGCTATTAAAACTCATTGTAACTAAGTTTAACAGTAACTTTACTTAAATGACATATCGCTCCCATATGAATCCACAGAAGAGGAGGACTACAGGGAAATATAAGGTGGCAGAGGACCACTTCTGTCAAGGGGTAAAGAAAAACACTCCTTCGCTATCAGGGAAGGGAGAAAAAAAGAGAAAAGGAAGAGGAGGAGGGACTGAACTTTTCAGAGAAACTGCAAGTACTTGTTACCCTCTGGGCCAGTTCTCCACCTACAGGTTGGATAAGATCTCCTCCCCCCACCCAAATCCACCCTCAACCCCACTTGCCCCTATTTTGGGACAAATTAGACCCTCCAATAGGAGAATAAAAGTTTTATCTAGCCGCCCCCACCCCAAAATGGGGCTGACGGGTGTGAGCAGCTGCCTGGCTGGCAGGGAATGGATTCTCCTCTCTTCCCTTTCGCATCATGTGCTTTTCAGGCGCCATGTTGGGCTCCTAACAGGCGGCTGCTCCACTCGGGGCCAAATCCCTATTCCCACACACCAACAGCTCGCTCCCAGGTCCCCCTTCACCTCCTTCCAACCCACAGAACACAATTACCAAAAAGGGTGCTGGGGGAAAATGGGAGACCCACTCTCCCACTTCCCAGGGGATTAAAATGGCTTATGTTAACTCTTACTTCCCCAAACCACAAACTGCCTTTAAGTCTCCCCCACCCAAAAGGGCTCTATTCAAAGCGTGTGTGTGTCGGGATATACAATGCGGTGGCCTAAAAAGGGAGTTGGTAAGCGGAAGTGGGACTCCACCCTTTATCCTCCCCACTCCCTCCCCCCCAGAGGCCCATGCTCCAAGCCTGGGCCAAAGACCGAGCCTGAGTTGGAGGGGGGTGGGGGGTTGGAGAGAAGGAACACTGTCCCCCTTGGGATGGAAGCGAGACCTGGGATGAGGCTGACACTAAAATCAGGGAGTATTAGAAGAATAGGAGGCTGCGGGGTGTATAAAAACCTTGGCGGTTTGGGCCTCGATGAGAGAGACGATCTCCTTGGCGAAGGGCAGGTTCTCCTCGGCTAGAATGGTCAGCATATTGATGTGCGGCTTGCTATTGAAGGTCAGGTCTTCGAGCGATGACTGATAATCCCGACAGGCGTCCTCCCGGGCCCCCGCAGCACCGGCCTCGGCCGGCGTCTGCTCTGACATTGCGCCGCGGCCCCCCTCCGAGGTCCGCCGCAGCTGAAGCTGAAGCCGCTCTGGATACCCCGCCTCCCTTCCGACTCCTCTTCCTCTCCCCGGATCTCTCGCGGCTCCGGCTTCACCACATGCTGACCGCGGAGGGGGGATAGGGGACGACACAGGGGGAACCTCGGGTATGAAACGCCGCCGTCTCGCGGGTGATCTCCGTCCACCTCCAGCCGCCACAGAAGCTTCTTTCTCCACAGACACAAAATGGCGGCGGCAGTGGCGACTCCAGCTCCGAAAATGTCTGTGTTCCCAACCGCTGCGTCGTGCGAAATGAACTAGGGGAGGGGAAATGTGCGGTAAAAGGGCGGGGCCGCTGATAAAACCAGGCGTGATTGGCTGGCCCTGTAACGTCACGAGCCCCGCCCCTGGCCCTTCCGCAGGACGTCCTGGCACCGCCTTCTTCTCCGGCCTCTACCCGGACTTTCGCAACATCTACGGCTCGGAGGTGCACTGGAAAAGACGGCCCTTCTCATTGGCCGATTCATAAGGGACTGTTCGGTCATTTGTTACCATAACAACCCATTCAGGGAAGCCAATAGGCCTGGGGAAGGCAGTTCCCGAGGCCCAACCCAACCACTTTAAGAAGAAGGCTCAGCCGTCCCCTCTTCGTCCCTCCCTCTAGCTTCCCAGCCACTGAGCGGGCCTGTCAATCACCTTTCCTCCCGCCTGCCCCGTAGCTGCCACCGACGGTGGGGGCCGGAGGGGGCGGAGGCTTTCTGCCGCCGCACCCCCTCTCCGTTAGCGTCTCAGGTGCTCTCGAGAGCCTGGGAGGGTCCAGCTGCCGGGGCCGGCTACCCCTCTGGGAACTGGGAAGTGAGAGGGAGGTGCCGAATTTACCCGTAACCTCGAAAAGCACTGCTGGAGAGTTTACTCCAGCACGCCAAAATACCTAGGCGAGCTTGCCTGAGTTGAATCCCCAGGAAAATGCCTTTTTAGAGGTTAAGTGTGAAAAGCTTTTTACTTGGGAATTTGGAGGAGCTCTTTAAGGAGCCCACTCTGAGCTCTAGGAAGAGTGTTTCTCAACAGCCACACCCAGCCGGACCCTAATATCTCCACTGTGAATCTGCATTTCAGAACCTACTTAGCATACACTATTGGGGGCAAGTAGGAAAACACACACGCATACACTTTTGTTTTAAACTTGTGGGGCTCTCTTCCCAGGTTGGAAATGATGCTCGCAAAACACACAAAGCTTTCAAATAAATAGTTCACTGTGGAGCTGCGACATAACACAAACCAAACGTAATTTTTTCATTGAGTAGCGATATTGACCTAAATATAAGCTTTTAAAATGTGTCAATTACGGGCTGGGCGCGGTGGCTCATCCCTGTAATCCCAGCACTTTGGGAGGCCGAGGCGGGCAGATCACGAGATCAAGAGATCCAGACCATCTGGGCCAACATGGTGAAACCCCGTTTCTACTAAAAATACAAAAATTAACTGGGCGTGGTGGTGTGCGCCTGTAGTAGTAGTCCCAGCTACTCGGGAGGCAGAGGCAGGAGAACCGCTTGAACCCGGAAGGTGGAGGTGTCAGTGAGCCTAGATCTCGCCACTGCACTCCAGGCTGGTGACAGCGAGAGTCTGTCTCAAAAAAAAAAAAAAAAACAGTGTCAATTACCTAAAATTGCTTTTCCATTGCCTTCCGTAGACTACTAGGCATTTGAGAGATAATTTGTTGCTCCCCAGAAGAAATTGCTCTTAAAAAATAAACTTAGCCGGGCATGGTGGCGGCCGCCTGTAATTCCAGCTACTTGGGAGGATGAGATGAGGCAGGATCGCTTGAACCAGGGAGGCAGAGGTTGCGGTGAGCCGAGATCGAGCCACCGCACTCCAGGCTGGGCGACAGAGTAAAACTCTCTCTCAAAAAATAAACAAACTACTTTGTCCCATAGAAAGTAACATTTTCGTTTCTTCTTTTTGTTTGAGTTTTTTAGTATCTTTATTGATGTATAATTGAAACATAATACTGCATAAAATGTGCTGCAAAGTTAAGTTTTGACATGTATTTTCCATTTTTTTCTTAGCGTGATATCACACATGAATGAAAAGTAAAACCTGGGGAGGAAAACTGGTCTTCCCTCATTTGAAGCTAAGAAATATTGTTGAATAAGTATTTATAATCCCAGTAATTTCACACTATTGTTAGTGGTGATATTTAGATATACTAGACAGTTTAATAACATTCAAAGGTTTTGTTTTCTGGAGGGAAATGACCAGGGTGAAATAGTCCTCTGTTCATTTCCTTTTCATTTTAAAGGTGAATTTCATTATAGAGATATCTGTCTTTTACAGTTTTTAGCTTTCTTTTAACAGCAAAGTGAACTTCTAAAAAAAATGAAAGGCTGCAAAGCTCTGATTTGGCTTTTATTGTATCCCTCACAGACTATATACAGAGTAAACAATTAATATATTTTAGCACATAAATCAACAAACCTATGTCCCCACAAATGACATGGAAAACTCAAGTGACTAGCAATCATTTTCAAATCATGTGCTATACTGTAACAAGAATATTTTTTCTTTAAATACTCAGGACAGGGCACAAACTAGATAACTGAAATTTTAAATACAAAGAAGTGCGCAAAAATTCTCTCATGGATTTTCACTGCCAGTTCTTTCGTCAGAATATGCAACTAATTTACTTCCACCAACATTAAGCCCTGGTTATTTCCTATCTCTATGCTAGGTGCAGTGGTGAACAAGATAGCCCCTTGGCCATACCTTCATGAAATATATACCTCAATCATAATCTCATGTAGTAATGCAAAAAAGTACTACATTTGTCCGGGAACCAGTGGTATCCCAGAATTATTTTCAATAATCAAATCCACTAATTATTGTGTTTCTGCAGAATATTAAGCATTTCCATTGTTTTTGAGGAAAATAACTGTACCCTTCCCTTGGTTCACAGAGTATTTACAAGAGGAGTTAATTCCTCCTTTAAAAAAACCTCTCAGCCTGGAAGTGGTAATAATTATCAAAAGATTAATTAAATTTTTAATTTAAATTTTAAAAACCTCTGTTCTATCTAATCAATAACTTTTCTTATGTAAGTTTTTGATATCATTAGAAAGATAGAAATGTGGATACTAAACACAAAAATAGAAAGGATATAGGCCAGGTGCCATGGGTCATGCCTATAATCCCAGCACTTTGGGAGGCCCAGGAGAGCAGATCTCTTGAACTCAGGAGTTCGAGACCAACCTGGCCAACATGGCGAAACCCCGTCTTCTACCAAAAATACAAAAAATTAGCTGGGTGTGGTGGTGTATGCCTGTAATCCTGGCTACTCATTTAAAATTTATAGACTGGGTGCTGTGGCTCATACCTGTAATCCCAGCATTCTGGGAGGCTGAGGTGGGAGGATCACTTGGGCCCCAGAGGTTGCACTGAGTTGAGATCATGCTACTGCCCTCCAGCTTGGGCAACAGAGCCAGACTGGGTCTCAAAAAAAACAAAAAAAGGAAATAAAAATTAAAAGCCAATCCCTTTAAAATTAAATAGTTATCGAGCACTGTCAGCAGGTAGAATTTCCCCCTTTTATGTGTAAATCCAGTGTACGTGTAGATAATATGCAGCAATATTTACCTGTTATATATTATATATGCATATACATTTATTGCTAGAAATATGTAGTTTACTTATATAAACTTTTTTTTTTTTTTGGAGACAGGGTCTCACTCTGTCACCCAGGCTGGAGAGTGCAGTGGCGCGATCTGGGGTCACTGCAACCTCTGCCTCGGGAGCTCAAGGGATCCTCCCACTTCATTCAGCCTCCTGAGTAGTTGGGACCACAGGCCTGCACCACTACACCTGGCTAGTTTTTTGCATTTTTGATAGAAGGTGGGTTTTCGGCATGTTGTCCAGGCTGGTCTTGAACTCCTGGGCTCAAGCATTCCTCCCACCTTGGCCTCCCAAAGTGTTGGGATTACAGGAGTGAGCCACTGCTCCCTGCAACATTATTTACATGTTTTATAACCACAAAAGTAATGCATGCTTATTTTAAAGAATTCAAATACAAGTACACAAAGAAAAAATGAAAACTCCCTCTTTCTGCCCTTGACCATAAGGTAACCACTGCTCACAGTTTAATATCTATCTTTCCATGCCTTTTTAAATGAAAATACAAATAAACACAGTATATACAGCTTTTTTGTTTGTTTCTTTCTTTCTTTAATTTCACCATCTTTCTGACTGGGAAGTGTAAATCTTTTTATTTTTGATTTTTACAAAAACATAATACACATGTGCATATATATCTAATATGAATAACTTGCATTTGTTTATTATTTATATTTATTTTATGTATTTATTTATTTATTTTTGAGACGGAGTCTTGCTCTGTTGCCCAAGCTGTAGTGCAGTGGCATAATTTCGACTCACTGTAACCTCCACTTTCCAGGTTCAAGCAATTCTCCTGCCTCAGCCTCCTGAGTAGCTAGGATTACAGGCACCCACCATCACTCCCAGCTAATTTTTGTGTTTTTAGTAGAGACTGGGTTTCACCATGTTGGCCATGTTGGTCTTGAAGAACTCCTGACCTCAGGTGATCCACCTGCCTTGGCCTCCCAAAGCACTGGGATTATAGGAGTGAGCCACAGTGCCCGCCCTAACTTGCATTTTAAACTCAGGGTATCACAGACATCCTTTCATGTGCATGGACTTCCTTTAAAGAACAGTTGAGATGCTGTATAATTCAAAGCATTTGTTTTTAAAGTTTGTGGCTTAGAAAGATACCTATAACAAGAATCGAGCCATTCCTATATTGGCTGTAAACCAGGCTCTAAAATTGGCATGTAGTAGATATTCAATGAATATTTGTTTACTGATCCGGGCCCTGATTTCAGTTTCACCTTGCTTGTCCGTTGTTATCCTCCAACAGTATGAATAGACAAATGCAGCCTTAATTCAGAACCTAGGGCGGAGGTTGAACTTGGTGTTATGGAGTTTAGAGATAGTGATTATCAGGAAAGGACCCTGGCTCACAATTCAAATGCGTGATAACCAAATTCCAAAAACCAGTTCATTGTTTTAAGACTTAGAAATTATATTTTTTCAGCAATCTTTTCACTCGTTTGCAGAAAAATATGATTTAGTGAACACTAGTTCTTAGTTTTAAGTTTTACTCTCATATATTTATCTTAGCTATTAGCATCTCCTTCCGTATATAGATGAAAAAAGCAAAAGAACAAGCAGCAAATGAATACTAACCCCCAAAACATGAATTCATAACTAATTATATACATAATAATCTGCATTGTTGTATATTATTATCTGGGGTCTCTCTCTAGAAATAGAGAATAGAAAGTCTAAACTAATAGAAAACTTCCAAAAATATTATTTCATAACAAATTTTATTTGTAAAATATATAGCATTCTCTGGAATATATATATGTGTGTGTGTGTGTTTATATACATGTATTTAGAGAAAGAAAGAGAATAAAAGATTTTCTTGGGAAAAAAGTTGCTTCTGTTCGTTCTTTCATTTGTTCATTCAATGCGGCCCATGCTCTCAAGGAGCTCATAGTCAACTGGGTAAGATAAGAAATTAAACCAGGGTGGGGCACCGTGGCTCACACCTGTAATCCCAGCACCTTGGGAGGCCTAGGCAGGCAGATCACTTAAGGTCAGGAGTTCGAGACCAGCCTGGCCAACATGGTGAAACCCCGCCTCTACTAAAAATACAAAAAAAATTAGCTGGGCGCGATGGTGAACGCCTGTAAGTCCAGCTACTTGGGAGGCTGAGGCAGGAGAATTGCTTGAACCCGAACTTAAGAGGCAGAGGTTGCAGTGAGCTGAGATCACACCACCTGCACGCCAGCACTCCAGCCTGGGCAACAGAGCATGACATGTCAAAAAAAAAAAAAAAAAAAAGGGTTGTCTGCTTTGTGTGCCTAAGTAAAATATAATGTTGCCTAATGAAGGGTAACAGAGTGGAAATGTCATGGGGAAAAAGTAAATGTAGTGTATATCATATATTTGGAGGGGTTGCAATATTGTTTATTTTACACACTGTCATGGTTTGAATGTCTATTTTTTGTTGTTGCTTCTTTTTCTTTGTCAAATATGCTATTTTGACATATGGGTTTGGTTATAAAGTTTACTCTAAAACTTATGTGAATTAGCTGTTTTTGTTTCTTTTGAGACAGAGTCTTGCTCTGTCGCCCAGGCTGGAGCGCAGTGGTATGATCTCGGCTCACTGACAACTTCAGCCTCCCAGGTTCAAGTGATTCTCCTGCCTCAGGCTCCCAAGTAGCTGGGACTACAGGCACGTGCTAATTTTTGTATTTTTAGTAGAGACAGGTTTTCACTATATTGGCCAGGCTGGTCTCTAACTCCTGACCTGAAGTGATCCGCCCACCTCGGCCTCCCAAAGTGCTGGGATTATAGGCGTGCGCCACCTTGCCAGGCCTAAAAATTATGTGAATTAGTTTTAACTGCATTATATTCTAAAATTCATTTCCTGGCTGGGCAAGGAGACCCCATCTCTATGAAAAAAAAAGTTTAAAAAAGGAAAAAAAAGTAAAATTCATTTTTCCAAATTGGTGGTGGTTTCTGTGAGTCAAAATAAAAGAGCTCATTCTCATCACATAAGTGGTTTTCTGCTACTGATTTTTGCTTGAGAGGCCTGGTTCATCTGCCTTCTCCAGAGCTGTCCTGTGCCAGGAAATAACTTAAGCCAAGGCAAACATAGAGCCTGTTATCAGACAAGTGAGTTAAACCAAAGGGATGTATACAAGGATTATTGCATGGAGAAACCATAATCAAAATAGTGGTTTAAAGCATGAAGTCTGATGAAATGATTGATTGTCTCTGCAGCAGCTTCTTAGCCTCATGACTTTTAGGAAGTTATTTAACTTCTGTAAGCTTCTGTTTTCCCATATTTAAAAAGAAAATGACAACTCTCACCTCGTAATGTTGTTACAAAGACGGAATGAGATGACGTAACCTATTGTGAGACTTTACTATTGTATATTTGACCCAGCAAACTCACTAAAGACAGATTTACTCAAACACCGGGAAATAAAGTACATAGGTTATGCATTTCAGGATAGTTTCAATTTGTTGTCACAAATTGAAAACAATTTAAGTCTGGGTGGTGGCTTATGACTGTAATCCCAACACTTTGGGAGGCCACAGAGAGAGGATCACTTGAGCCCAAGAGTTTGAGACCAGCCTAGGCAACATGGGGAGAACCTGTCTCTACAAACATTTTTTTTTTTTTAATTAGCTGAGTGTGGTGGTGCACACCTCTGGTCCTAGCAGCTACTCAGGAGGCTGAGGTGGGAGGATCACTTGAACCTGGGAAAGAAAGGCTGCAGTGAGCCATGATCCTGCCACTGCACTCCGGCCTGGATGACACAACAAAACCCTGACTCAGAAAAAAAACACAATTTAAACGTCCAGTAGTAGAGGACAAGTTTATTTATAGTACCTGTAAGCAACAGAACAGCAGTTCTCAAACTTTTAAGTCTCAGGGCCATGTTATACTCTTAAAAATTAATGAGGACCCCAAATAACTAGTGTATATGGATTCCATATATTAATGTTTATTATTTTATAAATTAGAATTTATAAATTATTTAAAACATGTATTTAAAAATAACAATAATAGGGCCGGGCACAGTGGTTCACGCCTGTAATTCCAGCACTTTGGGAGGCTGAGGTAGGCGGATCACGAGGTCAGGAGATCGAGACCATCCTGGCCAAGATGGTGAAACCCCATCTCTACTAAAAATTAAAAAATTAGCCAGGCGTCATGGCATGCACCTGTAGTCCCAGCTACTCAGGAGGCTGAGGCAGGAGAATCACTTGAACCCAGGAGGTGGAGGCTGCAGTGAGTCAAGATCACACCCACCGCTGCACTCCAGCCTAGGTGACAGACCAAGACTCTGTCTCAAAAATAAATGAATAAAAATAACAATAATAAATCCTTTACATGTTAATATAAATAATGCTTCTTGAAAAATAACTATATTTTCCAAAATACAAAAAAATCAATGAGAAAGGCTGCATAATTCACATTTTTGCAAATTTGTTTATAATAACTGGCTTAATAGAAGGCAGATGGATTCTCAGGTCTGCTTCTGCATTTACTCTTGAAATAACATAGGTCATGTACCTTCTGGAAAGCTCAATTGTACTCTAGTGAAAGAGTGAAAAAGGAAAATAACATCTTAGGCTCCTTATGAAAATAATTTTTACTTCAAGCCCACCTGTTACGTTGGTGACTACTGCGTTGAAATATAATACTATGTGCCTTTTTAAAAGAAGGAAGAAACTCTGCTACTGTAGAGCAATCTTTAAAATATATTTCATTTCAACTCTACCACAAGGCAACCATTAAAAAAAAATGCATTCATTGAAAAAATAAGTAAATAAATAAAGGCAAGATACAGAAATGTTTATATGGTATTCCAACACTGCATTAACTAAAAAAAATTCAAGGGAAAAGAATATATGCATGTAAATATGTATTTGTATGTAGATGTAATATCACTGGAAGAAAATAAAAAAGAACTGGTAACAATAATTGCCTATGGACCGGGCAACCAGAAGACAGGGCAAGAAGAAATCTTTTCAGTTAGTTCTCTTTTTAGTGTTTTAAACTTTTTACCTTAAGGGGCTGGGCACGGTGGCTCACGCCTGTAATCCCAGCACTTTGGGAGGAAGAGGCCAGTGGATCACCTGAGGTCAGGCGTTCAAGACCAGCCTGACCAACATGGTGAAACCCCATCTCCACTAAAAATACAAAAATTAGCCAGGTGTGGTGGCACACGCCTGTAGTCCCAGCTACTTTGGAGCCTGAGGCAGTAGAATCGCTTGAACCAGGAAGGTAAAGGTTGATGTAAAAAAGAAAAAAAAAAAAAAAAAAAAAAAACTTTCTGCCTTGTGAAAGTATTAACAAATCTTAAAAATAATTTCTTTTTAAATAAAGCGATTATATTATATATATAATTAATATATATTATATATATTATTTATGCTTTCCACATGCCTGGTAGATGTTCAGTTAATATAATGCCTTTTGATTCTGAGATAAAACCATCATTTAAAAAGTTTTTTTAACAGGAAAAATGTAAAACAATTGAGCATCTTTTATCCTGAATGCACACTTATTAAACTGCCTTAGAATTAAATTCACAAAATCCAAACATCCTGATTATTGCAGTCATTTTAAATCTAGAAAGATCATAATTGTGGAGATAGCCAAATATGACTCTAAAATAATGTCCAAGTCAATCAGGCAGTAAATATGAGCTATCTAGTCAATCCAATGAAGAAACCTGAAGGTGAATTATAAAATTTCATAGAGCTAGGTCAGCATAAACTTTTAAAAAATGTTTTATAAGGGCTGGTGCAGTGGCTCATGCCTGTAATCCCAGCACTTTGAGATGCCAAGGCAGGCAGATCACTTGAGGTCAGGAGTTCATGACCATCCTGGCCAACATGGTGAAACCCCATCTCTACTAAAAATACGAAAATTAGCCAAGAGTGGTGGCAGGCACCTGTAATCCCAGCTATGCCAGAGGCTGAGGCAGGAGAATTGCTTGAACCTGGGAGGTGTAGTTGCAGTGAGCCGGGATTGCACCACTGCCTGGAGGAGACTGACACACCGTCTCAAAAAAAAAGAACAATTGATTTGAAAGTTTTTGCTGCCTATCAATCAAGTTTAAACTCTCGATAGCTTATAGCCACAAATATTTATTTACTCTCTCATAGTTCTATAGGTTGGCTGTGGCTCTCCTATGCTTGGCTGGAATCCACTGGGCTTGACTTCAGACTGCTGATTAGGTTCAAGGCTGCTCTACATATTTCCTCATTCTCCTTGGACCAGTGGCTACCTCAGACATGTTCTTCTCATGAAGGGTCACTGGAGTCGAATAAAGTAAGCAGAAACATAAGATGCCCCTTGAGATGTTGGCCTGGAACTGGCACACTTGTCACTTTGGCCCATATCTCATTGACCAAAACAAGTTACAAGGCCAAGCACATCATTAGTTGGGAGAGGAGAGGTATCCTCTGCTTAGTCATGTGAAAGACACTACAGAGTTATGTGGTAAGGGTACAGATGGAGAATGCTAATACAGGAAGGTCATGAAGCATTGGAATAATAATTCAATCTATCACATCATTTTAAAAGAGCTAAACATGGTCCTTAATGGCTCAAGAACAATGGCTCTGGGTATATGCAGCCCAAGACACAAAATCTCTGGTCCATAAACAACTTCATTCTGCTGAGCTGATAACCCCAGTTTCCTCGAATTGGTAAATAGAGAGACAATGAAGTAAATCAAAACCATATAGGGATCATCTGTATGTATTTGGTATTTAAAGTCCTTATTGGAGGAGAAGGGAACAAGAAAGTGGCAGCAGTAGGGGTTTGTGACCAGGGTAAGCTGCCACTTTGCTCTGTCACCCAGGCTGACTCGTCAGCCTTTCAACCTTATTGAGTATGTTAGCTCAAGGTGCTGTTGCCCCCACACACTGAGTCATCCTGGAAGACGGGAAGATCCAGCAGCAGCATTTTGGCTAAGCATGTAACAGAGCATAAAATTGAAACCCTCTATTATACATCAAATCTGCATTTCCCTCGAGACATTTGAAACCAAAGATGAGATGAAACTAAAGATGCAGCCCATCCCTGACCAGTTCAACTATTGATTGAATCAAAGTGATCAGTTCCTTACCCTAGATTCCTGACAGAAAGAAAAAGGCATGTCCTGGGTCACGAGTAGCAGGGTGTTAAATTATATACTTCAGTGCATAATTTGGTTGGCTGGTGGCATGTTTTGTTCAGTTTTGTTTTGTTTTGAGACAGGTTCTCTCGCTATGTTGCTCAGGCTGGTCTCCAACTCCTGGTCTCAAGTGATCTTCCTGCCTCAGCCTTCCAAGTAGTTGGGACTACAGGCACATATTGAGTCTATGTTTTTTTAAACAATATCTTGCAGGCAGAAATTAAAAATTAAAAAATTTAAGATGATGCAGGCAACGTGACTAAAAAATCAAAGGAGAAAGAAAGGTCAATAAAAGCAAATGACCCAGATGGATTAGCGTACAAGGACATTAATAAACTACTATAAATGTATTCAAGGAATATGAGAAGATATAAATGAATGAATAGAAAGAGAAATAATTTCAACAGAGAAATGAATATCTAAAGCAAGAAAAAATAACCAAATGGAAATCTCAGAAATAAAAGAAAAAAATCTAAAGTTAGAAATGTAATTCAGTAAACTTCTGGCCATTATATCCAAGTCACCTTGATTACATAAGTGAGATAGTTTGACATAACTGATAGAGACTTGAGAAACACCTTGATCTCATCAACAGCACGTTAACATTCTAGCTCTTTAGTGAATCCTTTGCTCAGAGAATTTGCTTCCTTTTCTTTCTTACCTTTTACCAAAAGTCTGTTTTGGACTCATGATCTCCTTTACACCTTCACTATCTAGAACACTTAAGAGGTATTTCTATAACAATGAAGCAAATACACGTATTTATTTTTAAAATAGTTTTTATGTTTATAGATTAACACAGAAAAATCAGCTGCTCTATAATCACAGAGGAGCCAGGATTTTCATATTTATTTCTGTTTATTTTTTTCAAAAGAAATATATATTTCTATGTATTCACTTCATTTGTAATCAAATAGATTCTGTTTGCAAGTTTCCATGGTCTTATTTGTACCATCCATGAAATGTTTTTACTCCTCCTGTTACAAATCAAAGGCCTCAACAACCAAAGACTCTAGGAACTTGCTACCTCTGAATCAGAATTGTGACACCATACCTCAGATAATCTATATCTCCAATGATACATTCAGAGACTCTTGTATTTGAGATGTGTGGTGTTATTTAAATAAATTGAGTATTATATTAATTTAGGCATGTCATTCTTAACAAGTACTATTTATAATTTTAGATAACTTTGCATTTTAGATTATCTGACACTTGACCTTCCAATTCACAATGAAAAATATGTGACTGAGTGATTGATTTTAGGCTTATAAAATAATTTTACTGTTTATAAATAGTATTCCAATGTTTAAAATAACTTAAGAACTTAGAAAGGTTTTGCTTATGTGGCCAACCATTTAAAGTGCTTAAAAGCAAATAAAATGGGCTGGGTGCAGTGGCTCACGCCTATAATCCCAGCACTTTGGGAGGCCGAAGCAGGCGGATCACAAGGTCAGGAGATTGAGACCATCCTGGCTAACACGGTGAAACCCCGTCTCTACTAAAAATTCAAAACCAAAATTAGCCAGATGTGGTGGCAGGTGCCTGTAGTCCCAGCTACTCGGGAGGCTGAGGCAGGAGAATGGCCTGAACCCAGGAGGCAGAGCTTACAGTGAGCCAAGATGACGCCACTGCACTCCAGCCTGGGGGATGGAGTGAGACTCCGTCTCGAAAAAAAAAAAAGAAAGAAAAAGAAAAGAAAATGTATTAAATTTATAAATGCAATTTAAGTGTTTAAAGAAACTCAAGTTGAAAATAGGTTTAATTTAAATTTTTCATAAAGATTTATTTATTCAAATTGAGTTGATTGAACATTAATAAGGTAATTTAAATATTTTACAGTATATAAATAGAATAATTAACTTTATTTTAATTTAAAGTCCTTCCATTGTCATCTTCATATATGGAATATTAATTTTTTTAAACTCATGAAAAGTCTTTCCTATGTATAAAAACAATTCTAGGGCCAGGTGCAGTGGCTCGTGCCTGTAATCTCAGCACTTTGGGAGGCTGAGGCAAGCGTATCACTTGAGGTCAGGAATTCGAGACCAGCCAGGCCAAAATGGCAAAACCCCGTCTCTACTAAAAATACAAAAATTAGACAGGCATGGTGGTGCACGCCTGTAATCCCAGCTACTTCGGAGACTGAGGCAGGAGAATCACTTGAACCTGGGAGGTAGAGGTTGTAGTGAACCAAGATCATGCCATCGCACTCCAGCCTGGGTGACAGAGCAAGCAAGATTTCATCTCAAAAGAAAAAAAAAATTCTAGAACTGTTTAAAAATTCACATTAACAAAATCCTTTGTTAAGTCAGATTAGGTCATAAAAGTTAAAGGTATCTCTTATTATTTGAAAAGAATATATCAAATTTTTGTTTAAATACAATAAAATCAGCATGTTAAATAATGCAACCTTCGGATGCATTCCTGACAATCTGATATTCTTCATTTGAAACCATCAAAGAACTTGGAGGTTACACAGTGTACTGTGGTTTCCTATTTCTTTATTCCGCAGCCAGAGCCAGCGTTCTAAACATGTGTGGCAAAAACTTAAATTTTTTTTTTTAATTTTTATTCCACACTACACTGATATAGTGCTGCAAAAACTTAAACCCCTCTACAGCTTCTCATTGTCCCCAGGATCAAGTCCCAAATCCTACAAGGTACCACTTACTCTGGCCCTTGCCTACCCCTTAAACCTCAGGAAGCCAGTCTTCCTTGCTTCTCTCTCTATTCCAGCCTTGGTTCTTTCTCTATTCCAGTGAAAAGCCTCCTTTTCACTAGGGCTTTAGCAATGCCATTTCTTCTGCTTGGACTGTTTCCCTCCAGCATTCCCTCCCCAAAACATATACTTGATTAATGTCACTTTCCCACAGATGATTTTCCTGACACTCCAGACTTAGTGAGGGACCCCTGGTTTTAAGTTTTTGAAAAAGCTTAAAAGAAATCACTTCTCTTTATCATAGGTTGTTCAGGCAACCTTAACCTCTCCCTTCTGAAGTAAAATATATTTCAGTTGTTTATAGTATTCTGCTATTAAAAACAATGACCCAACTAACACCTTTGTACATTTATCTACTACAACAGATGCTGTGGGTGCCCCACTGATAGTCCCTTGGCACTCATTGTTTCCTTAACATAGTGAAATATTTCCTTCGACCACCTGTGACTATGCCTTAGGCTTTCTCAGTGGTAGGAGACAGCTTGGTCCACAGTGGGCAGAGCATTAACAGCCCCCTCTCCCCAGTAGCCCACCATCCAATGATGGACAGGAATTTGTAAATATCCCAACTTCCTTGGGTAAGGCACCGCTGAGGCAATTTTTTTTTTTTTTTTTTTTTTGAGACGGAGTTTTGCTCTTGTCGCCCAGGCTGGAGTGCAATGGCATGATCTCAGCTCATTGTAACCTCCACCTCCTGGGTTCAAGTGATTCTCCTGCCTCAGCCTCCCAAGTAGCTAGGATTACAGGCACCCACCACCACACTGGCTAATTTTTTGTATTTTTAGTAGAGATGGGGTTTCACCATTTTAATCAGGCTTGTCTTGAACTCCTGACCTCAGGTGATCCACCTGCCTCAGCCTCCCAAAGTGCTGGGATTACAGGTGTGAGCCACCACGCCCAGCCCAAGGCAAATTTTATGTAGTCTCCTTGAGTGGGATTGAGCCTCAGTTTCCCACATCAGTAACCTTGCATTCTGTATGGTCTACCTTCCCTTTCCTTTCTCATTTCGCCACTTCTTCAATAGTGATTCTGGGGTTACTGTCCAAATAAACTACTTACACTCAATGCCTTGTCTCAGGGACTGTTTCAGGAAGAACCCAGCCTAAAACACTCTATTTTCCTATTTAGAGTCACTCAATAATTACAAAGGTGGAATTGCCAGTTCAAGGGTTAAGCATTTTAAATTTTGATATGTAATGCCAAATGGCTCTCCATAAAAGTTGGTGTAAGAGGCTGGACACAGTGACTCATGCCTGTAATCCCAACACTTTGGGAGGCCAAGGCAAGAGGATCACTTGAGTACAGGAGTTCGAGACTTGTGTGAGCAATATAGTGATACCTTGTATCTACAAAAAATCAAAAAATTTGCCAGGTGTAGTGGTGTGCGCCTGTGGTCTCAGCTACTCGAGAGGCTGAGGCGGGAGGATTGCTTGAGCCTGAGAGGTCAAGGCTGCAGTGAGCCATGATTATGTCACTGCACTCCAACCTGGGCAACAGAGCAAGACCTTGTGTCAAAAAAAAAAAGTTGGTGTAAGAAACGCCTATTTTGCAAGGACCACAATATTTTTATTATTTAAATGTATATTCTATTTTATTTCATATGGGATTCGAGATACATTTCTAGCACTGAGCAACTGTTAACCAAATTACTACTAGCATCTTTTGGTAATCTGTTGAGAGAACAAGGGCTTTGGAGTCATGGAAACCCAGGTTACAGTTCCACGTCTTACTTGTGTTATGTGTTAATTATGTGTTAATATGACTTCTTAACTATGTGACCTTGGCAAGTTATTAATATATCTAAGCATGAGTTTCTTTATGTCTAAAACAAGCAAAACAAACAAAAAGCAATACCATAGATTATTTGAGGAATAAATGTGATGATATATTTTAAAAACAAAGAATGAAACTTAGTATAGTGCCTGGCAAGTAGTTAGAGCCCAATACATGGTAATTATTACTGTAGCAAAAGAACAATGACATTCGTATTCATGTCCTATAGTACTAAGGACAGTAACTAGGACCTAGAAAATGCTCAAATGTTATTGAACTGAATTACCTAGTCTATACAGTTATTGTAGAGATCAAATGACAGAATGTGTATAAAAGTGTTTCAAAAACCAGAAAATATTGGAGAAATGTGGTGCTACCTGTCCCCTACCAATGAGTCAAAGCCTCAGTTTTTATTTTTCAGGAACAGTTGGCTAGATATGTGTCCCTCTTCCTGCTCCTCTCTAAAATCAATATCTTGAGGCATTTTTAGACTTCACTGTGTGAAACTACCATTTCTCCACCTATCCTGCTTGCAGCTGCCCCACTTAGCTGTCAGGAGCAACTGCCTTCAGTATGGAATCTTACTGCCAATCATTCTCAATCAAGCTCCTCTAAGCCAGTGGGTTTGTGCCACAGGCAGTCATATTGAAGCCAGGAGTATGTAATTTTGATCTGGATATTTTGAGACAGTCTAAATTTCAAATATTCTGATATTTTATTTTGTTTTGTTTTATTTTATTTTATTTTGAGACAGAGTCTTGCTGTGTTGCCCAGGCTGGAGTGCAGTGGCATAATCTCTGCTCACCTCAACTTCCTCCACCCAGGTTCAAGCAATTCTCCCGCCTCAGCCTCCCAAGTAGCTGGGATTACAGGCATGTATCAACACACCTGGCTAATTTTTGTATTTTTCGTAGAGATGGGGTTTCACCATGTTGGCCAGGCTGGTTTTAAGTGATCCACCCACCTCAGCCTCCCAAAGTGCTGGAATTGCAGGCATGAGCCATCGTGCCTGGCCTATTATGATATTTGAAACTGATTTTTGTGAATTCTTATAATCCATTTTATATAAATTTACTGTTATCAATGTATTTGTTCTATCCTTGGATTTTTGTTGAATACCTATCATGAGATAAGCACTGTCACAGTATTGAACAAGACAGACATGATCCTTGTCCTCAAGAAGCAAGCTCTAGATGTGGTTTAATTTTTATGTTTTTGTAAGACTTTCCATATGAATAAATACACAAACTGGAAAAAAGTTTTTCAAAGCTAGTGTCCAGATTTTTCATTTGTAAAAATATGGCCACTTTAGTTGTGGAGAGACACAAAGAAATATAACTTTCTGAACAGTCCTCTCAGAAAATAGAGGAGGAAGAAAGAGAATTTTACTTTAAAACCAGGCACTTTACTTAAATTATCTAATTAAATCATAACAACTTGTGAAGAAAATGTTCTTATCTCCATTTTAAGAAGAACTGAGACTTAGGCTAATAGTGTTGCCAAAGTCTACCACTAACAAATGCCATTGCTAAAATTAGAACCCAGTGTTTCCTGGTTCCCCAACCCAAGCTTTTTCTCCGATTCCATTCTACCCCAAAGCAAGCAACCAACTATTAAGCCAGAGAAGTATTATGAAATGTTACTTACAATGGGTGGGATATAAAAGAACATGGTTCTTAAATACAAGGGGCTGAAATCTGGTTGAGACACAAAAATAACGTGAACTAAGCTAAGCGACTTCAAACATATTAAGAGTTCCTGGGAAGTACAAATGGGTATATTGAAGATTTCAAGGTAGTTTTCATAGAAAATATATAAATTGCCCTAAATTCTCCCAGGCATCTGTATTTCCCATACCACTAGGTGATTTCTCTGATCACATTGTATTCCATTTGTTTTCTTGTCTTTCTTCCCTCCAAGAATGTGAACTCTGTGAGGTCAGAAACCGTGTTTGTGTATCATTAACCTTGTGGCCCCATAATCTAATGCAATGTCTACTTCATAATAGATAGTAGGAGTTTGAGAAAAGTTAAACTAAAGTGAGATGTCACTTGAGAACTGGGTATGAAAGCATGATTTAAGATGAACAAGAGAAGAGCAATCCAAGTGGGGGCACTAGTGGAGGAAAGAAGTGAGGAAGTAAGATCAAATGTGGTATGTGTGGTAGTAGTAATCTGGATGGAGCAGAAGTAGAAGTCTGAAAAATTGAAGGCCATAGCTATTCCAGTGTTGATGGGGCCATCTGTGTGCTGGAAGGGAAGACTTCCCAGTCCAGAAGGCAAACTTGGGATATTACAGGCCCCATAAGCGAAATGGGAAAAGGTATGCACAACCATCGTGAGAACAGAAGCAGTAGGAGCACTGGAGAAACTTGCAAATTGCTCATGATCTCCCAACAACAACACAGACTCTCTGTGTGCAGCCTGCCCAGAGGAATCAGACTGTGGCAATTGCTTCATCAGTGCTGCTAGACTGCATTCCAGGGCTGAGTTAATGATCCCATCTTTCCATTTGATCCTAAGTATAGCTCTGGGCGAGGTCCAAGAAAACATCCCTGAGTGCTAAGGGTAGCAATTAGAAAGCACCTCTTCTGGTCAGGTGTGGTGCTCACACCTGTAATCCCAGCACTCTGGGAGGCTGAGGTGGACAGATCACGAGGTCAGGAGATTGAGACCATCCTGGTCAACATGGTGGAACCCTGTCTCTACTAAAATACAAAAAATCAGCCAGGCATGGTGGCGCATGCCTGTAGTCCCAGCTACCTGGGAGGCTGAGGCAGGGGAATCACTTAAACCCTAGAGGCAGAGGTTGCAGTGAGCTGAGGTCATGCCACTGCACTCCAGCCTGGTGACAGGGTGAGACTCCATCTCAACTAAAAAAAAAAAAAAGAAGAAAGGAAAAAAAGAGAAACCACTTCTTCCATTGCAATCTTCCCCCCTGTCTCTTCATATGCCCTTCCCACTAAATCCTGACTGTCCCTTAGAACTCAGAATCCATTGGCTGAGTTGCTAAATTCTTTAGCCTACTAGAGCAAATCATAGTGAGACTCAAAGGACCAGTGCAAAACAAAATGAGTGTGATGCTATTTTCTTTCTCTCTTTCTTTCTTTCTCTCCTTTTCTCTTTCCTTTCTTCCTTCCTTCCCTTCTTTCTCTCTCTCCCTTTCCTCCCTTCCTTCCTTCCTTCCTCCCTCCCTCCCTCTCTCTCTCTCTTTCCTTCCTTCTTTCTTTCTCTTTCTTTCTTTCTTTCTTTCTTTCTTTCTTTCTTTCTTTCTTTCTTTCTTTCTTTCTTTCTTTCTTTCTTTCTTTCTTTCTTTCTTTCTGCAACCTCCGCCTCCCAAGTTCAAGTGATTCTTCTGCCTCAGCCTCCCAAGTAGCTGGGATTACAGGCACCCACCACCATACCTGCCTAGTTTTCACATTTTTAGTAGAGACGGGATTTCACCATATTGGCCAGGCTGGTCTCGAACTCCTGACCTCAAGTGATCTGCCTGCCTTGGCCTCCCAAAGTGCTGGGATTAGAGGCGTGAACCACCACAGCCGGCTATGTTTCTTATCTTACTCTGAAGAGGCCCAATTTTGAGAGGCTGAGAGGAGGAGCCTTCCACATGCTGGAGCCATTTAGCCCAATTTTCAAGCACAAGAGGCATCAGATTTTGGCTACTGTTTGGCGTAAAATTTTCAGAGGGTAGGGAAAGGCCTTATTGTAAATATCAATCCTAAATAAACATATGAATCCCTATGACAAGCTATATTAAAGGGAAAAAGACTGATTCAAGATAAGGGGTCTCAAAATTTGAAAGCTGTTCCAGCTTCACAGAGGCTCTTTCAAGATCTAAGAATAGAGAACAGACCAAAACTACTGCATATTTATCTATGTGCCTAGAGAACTGGGAGGAGAATTTTATGGGGATTATTGTTGTCTTAAAAAGGACAAACGCTCTACTTGGACAGTTTTAAGTTTGTTCTTGCCTAATGGTACAGTTTACAAAAAGAGCTTTTGTCCACAGTTGTTGACTTGAGCTTCACAACAGCCCCGTGAGGTCATTATATCCCAGTTTATAGATGAAGGGTCGGATGTTCAAAGAGGCTATGGTCGCTGGGTAGGAAGCTCCAGGATTGGGACCAGAATCCAGGTTGTCCTTCTCCTGGTGCAACGCAGGTTGGGGTTTTGTTTCCTACTAAACATGTAATCCAAAAGTGTCTTTATAGTTTTTATTTCCCACTAGCAGATTCAAATCACATCTTCAGATCTGTGATCTTACTAAGAACTTGGCAAACATATACTGAGTCTGACTGTTAGCCAGGCATTAGGCCAGGTCCTAAGAACACAGAGGTAAGTCAGTCATATACTTTACCCTTAAGGTCCCAGAATCCAGTCTAAGAGGCAGACATACAAACAATTAGTTGTAATGCAGTGTGCTAAGTGCTATAATTCAATTAAGAATTGGATATAGAGTTGAATAAAGAAAGATCGACTCTACTTGTGGTGACTGAGGGATAGTCTCCTGGAGAAGGTGATGATTAAGGGAAAACTTCAGAAATATGTACGAGTGTGTCTGGTAGGCAAGGGAGAAAAGACATTCTTGGCAACATTAACAGTTCATGCAAAGGCATAGAAGTATGAGACAGTATGATGAGTTCAGTGTTGCATTATACACTAATGGGTGCAAAAGTTATACATCCTGATGTGACTGTTTTGAATCAGCAGTGGCCACTCCTGCAGTCTGCAGTTCCAAGCACCGTTCATTCATTTAGCAAATATTTACTGAATCCCTACTATATGGTGAGCTTTGTTCAAGGGGCTGGAGATACAAAAATCCAAGCAAAGTCTCTGCCCTTAAAAACTCTAGTGGGAAGAAACAGGCCATAAAAAATAATAATACATTAGGGGGTGATAAGGGTTATATAAACAGGTAGCTGCCACCACCACAGAGAATATAAGTTCTGGAAATACATTATTCAAGATTAGTTTGGCTACACATAACAGAAAAATCCAATATAGTAGAGATTTACACAATGCAGAATTTATTTCTCATGTAAAAGAAGTCTTGAGATAGATGGTTATAGCAAGTTATCAGATTATCAGAGGCCCAGGCCCCTTCTCTCTAGTCCACATCCTTAGCAGGTGGCTTTAATCCTTATGTTCCAGGACAGACGCTGAAACTCCAGGAATTCTATCATCGTATAGACAGCAGGATGGAGAAACAAAGAAGGGTGAGCCTTCCTCCTTTTAAAGAGATGTAAGAATATGCAGGGCGTGGTGGCTCATGCCTGTAATCGCAGCACTTTGGGAGGCTGAGGCAGACAGATCATGAGGTCAGGAGTTCGAGACCAGACTGGTCCACATGGAATACAAATATTAGCTGGGTGTGGTGGTGCACACCTGTAATCCTAGCTACTCAGGAGGCTGAGGCAGGAGAATTGCTTGAACCTGGAAGGCGGAGATTGCAGTGCGCTGAGATCGCACCACTGCACTCCAACCTGGGTGACAGAGAGAGACTCCGTCTCAGGAAAAAAAAAAAAAAAAGAGAGAGAGAGAGATGTACGAATCATATATCATTTCTACTTACTTATGGCCCAACGTAGCTACAAGAGAAACTTGAAAAATAGAGTTTTTCTTTGTTATCTTTTTTTGTTATTACTGTTTTTTAAGATGAGTAGAATGAGCCCAGCTAAAATGAACATTCTGTTACACCTTGTGTTTCGCATCTAGTCCTCTTTCTGTCTCACAGGTCTTCCTCCTCTGTATTCCTTCTGTAATGATCCTATGCTTTCTCCCTGCCTGTTGCTAATTATACTATTTTGACTCTTCCTGATTTGGGTTCGGCCTATCTGAAAGACAACACTTCACTTCCAACCTCTTGATCTAGAACTAAACACTCCCTGACACAGAAACTATCCTCATGGGGTGAGTTCCCACTTTGATCTATTTCTATCCTGGGAACAAGACAGTCCAAACTTCATAGAAATTCACAAAATCTCAAGTATAGAGAGCTCATGAATAATGATGAAAATTTACTTTAAAGATCAGCTGTCTTCAATTTCAGACTAATGACTAATTTCAGAACTTTGGTCATCATTTTGCATTTTTACTATTTTATTTCGAATCTGCTATTAATTGGAGTGTCCTGTTGGTCTTTTTTTTTAGATAGTTTAATTCCAGGTGTCAGCTAATAATAATTTTAAAAACCCATAAATACTTCCTCAGGCTTAACAATCACTGTCTTGGTGTTCCCTGCTGAAGGTACTGATAATGAATCCAATAAATAAGTCCTGGAAACAGGGAGGTCAACCCAGGCACAATATCTGATTATCAGATAAATACCAATGCATATG
The DNA here is from genome assembly GCF_000951035.1 of Colobus angolensis palliatus. Classification (NCBI taxonomy): domain Eukaryota; kingdom Metazoa; phylum Chordata; class Mammalia; order Primates; family Cercopithecidae; genus Colobus; species Colobus angolensis. Next base: position 171,944 of record NW_012114921.1, read on the forward strand.
GGGTAACCACAAATCCTAGGAGAAAGACTTTGGATGCTAAGCAAAGATCGAGCATTTCTGAGAATTTTCTCTTTTATGGTTGGTTTTTGTGGGCAGTCTGTGCAGTCAGTAACTACAACTTCCACCACCAAAGCTGTTCATTTTTTCTAAAAATAATACAATGATTTAAAGTTAACAAATCCTAAGATCATAATTATTTTATCTCTATAGAGAAACCACCATTAAAACTTCAGTATTTATATACTTAGAACAGAATTAGTAGAATTAGTCTCAATATGGTCCCAACCACTTTGTGTGACTTCAGGCAAGTTACTTCACCTCCTAAGCCTCAATTTCCCAAATAAAATAATAGTAATAATAATCCTATCATCCTATATCAGATGTGTCTCAATTTTTTATTTAGATGGCTTCCATAGGTGTATTAGGCCAAAGTATCCAAAAAGAAGGTAAAAAGTCCAAATGACAATAAGCAAGAAGGGAATATAAAGCTAAATTATCTTATAGGGCAAGATAATTCATTGAAAACCTGGGTGTACATTATGCAATCAATTTTTCTTTAGTGATACACTCTGTAGGTGCTTTGCACAATGTAGACTACATTTTAACCATGGTCTTCTCTAGATAGAACCACCCGTTCACCTGGCATATCTGTTTACAAATGCAGATTTCTGGGCTCCACCCTGGATATTTTCATTCAATTGGTTAAGAAGACAACTTTGGAATCTATATTTTAAAAGTGTATCCAAAAGATAAAAAAATAAAATAAAAACTTTTCTAGGGTAACTTTTAAAAGTTACTTTGTATTACAGCTTTGTTTTGCTTTCTAAATTTTCATGTTGACCATGTACAGTATTAATTTTTTGAAAGGGAAAAGAAAAACTAATATTTTATTTTTATTAAAAATGAAGCTTTCAGGGCACAGAAAGGCAAACATCACATGTTCTCTCTTATTTGTGGGATCTAAAAACGAAAACAATTGAACTCACAGGCATAGAGTGTAGAAGAATGGTTACCCTGAGGCTGGGAAGGGTACTGGGGGCTGCGTGGGTTAGGTGGGCATGGTTAATGGGTAAAAATAGATAAATAAAAAGAATGAATAAGACCTATTATACGAGAGCACAACAGGGTGACTATCATCAATAATAACTTAACTGTATATTTTAAAATAACTAAAATAATGTAATTGGATTGTTTGTAACACAAATGATAAATGCTTGAAGTGATGGGTACCCCATTCTCCATGATGTGTTTATTTCATCTCACATACCTGTTTCAAAACATTTCATGTACCTCATAAACATATACATCTACTATGTATCCACAAAAATTAATTTTTTAAAAAATATATTTTTAAAATATTATTAATAAATAAAGCTTCCAGGTTATGTTCTGGAAGAATAGTTTTTGGCTATGTCCAGTATAGAGTTTAATTGACTCACTCATTTCCTTAGGTGCTGGAGCAAACTTAAGTTACTTTTTGAGAATACTCTGTAGCCATGTCTACAGGGTACACTTTCGGTCTATCCCCTCTCAGATGAATCCCAATCAATTGACAGGTTTGACATTTTCTGAAAATTGCAAGACCAGATCAAGACTTGGGCCCCAGTGAGTCATTTCACCATTAATCTAAAAGCATTAAATGACTAAGGTAGGTTTAAAGTAGATGAAAGAAGGGAAAGGTAGAGGGGTTAAGTTTCTTGATTAAATGAAACAGATAAGAATAATACATAATGTGTATAAATTAGTGTTTTCCAAAATACTTACTTAGAAATTATGATTTAACTTCTTAACTATAAAAAGTATATATAGTTCCCATTATAAGTTAATACACACACATTAAATATAATTTGGAAAATACTAAAAAGAACAAATTGGTTGCCTATAGACTACAAACCAAAAACAACCACTGTTACATTTCAGTTCTTTCTTTCTTTTTTTTAACCACCAAGGCAGACATTTTTATTTTGCTAGGATATACAAATAGAATTACTGCAACCATCCACACAGTCTATGACTTCTTTTTTTTTTTTGAGATGGAGTCTCACTCTGTCGACAGCCCAGGCTGGAGTGCAGTGGCGCGATTTTGGCTCATTGCAACCTCCGCCTCCCAGGTTCAAGCCATTCTCCTGCCTCAGCCTCCCTAGTAGCTGGGACTACAGGCGCCTGCCACCAAGCCCGGCTAATTTTTTTTGTGTTTTTAGTAGAGACAGGATTTCACCGTGTTCGCCAGGATGGTCTCAATCTCCTGACCTCATGATCCGCCCTCCTCGGCCTCCCAACGTGCTAGGATTACAGGTGTGAGCTACCGAGCCCGACCCACACAGTCTGTGATTTCTAAACATTTAAATATCAATGGTTTCTGGAAGATGCTGTTGTCCTTCATAGTTCATTGAAAGTTCACATCCCTTCTGTGAAAGCCAAACTTTTCTTCGACCTACAAAATTGTCTTTTCAGAAGTCTCATGGAATGTTTTCTTTGCTTCTCCATATTGCTCCTTAATTTGATAGGTTTCATTTTCTTTTTCTTTTTTTTTTTTTTTTTGAGACGGAGTGTCACTCTGTCGCTGTCACCCAGGCTGGAGCGCAGTGGGGCTATCTCGGCTCACTGCAACCTGCGCCTCCCAGATTCAAGCAATTCTCTGCCTTAGCCTCCCGAGTAGCTGGGATTACAGGCAACCACCACCTCGCCCGGTTAATTTTTTGCATTTTTAGTAGAGACGGGGTTTCACTATCTTGGCCAGACTGGTCTTGAACTCCTGACCTCGTGATCCACCTGCCTCAGTCTGGCTTCCCAAAGTGCTGGGATTACAGGTATGAGCCACCACACCCGGCCACACAGATTTCATTTTCTAGTTGAACAATAGTCTGTTCAATGTCGTAATTCTTACTGACCGGGGATCCCCAATTTGACTCCATTTCTCTCCATTTAGATCCAGCGTGAATTGCATGTTCTTTCTCTGCCCGTTAAACTATTGAATATGTTATCTTACCTTCTGAAGTTCTTTCTGTGAATGTTCAATCATATGAACTAGATTTTCATTGTAAACTTTCTAGGCATTACACCCATGCTATGACATTAGTTCCAGATTCTCAATTCTAACTGCTTGCTGCTTTAACTGGGCAATAAAATTGTTTACACATTCTTACCATGCAGTAGTGTCATATTTTTGATGGGAGAAAGGGGCTGGAAGCTCATATCATTTCATACGGAGCAATTCAATTGGTTGTCAAGCAGCCAGTCTTGCAAATTCATTTCTCATTATGTCAGTCATTATAATGGATTATTTTCCTCCCCCTAATTATTCTCTGGGTTAAATGCTCTCTAGAATTTCAAATGCAGAATAATCTGGGGCTGTTAGGCAGTTCAGGTAGTTCTTAGGAGGTGAGTTTGCTCTTCCACCAGCACCCCAGCAGCTTCCCACACACCAGGGGCTTCATAACCTTGATGAAAATACGGCAACGCATCCACCATAACCTCTCCAGCTGCCAAACCTGTGCCTGCCCTTCTGGGTACCTTAGGTTGGCCCGTGTTTTTTCCATTTCAGTTATTTCCATCTCATTTTTAATAATATACATAAAATCACATAAAATGTTATTTTATTTTTCCTACTGCTACTTTTTCTTTTTTCTCTTTATGGCGGTATAACTGACAAATACAAATTGTATATATTAGGCTGGGCATGGTGGTTCACGCGGTGGGCGGATCACTTGAGGTCAGGAGTTCAAGACCAGCCTGGCTGACATGGTGAAACCTCATTTCTACTAAAACACAAAAAATTAGCCAAGGGTGGTGGCATATGCCTGTAGTCCCAGCTATTCGGGAGGCTGAGGCACAAGAATCACTTGAACCTGGGAGGCAGAGGTTGCAGTGAGCTGAGATCATACCACTGTTCTCCAACCTGGGCAACAGAGTGAGAATCCATCTCCAAAAATACATACATACATACATACATACATACATATTGTGTATATTTATATTATACAATGTGATACAAGTTATTTTGATATGTATATACACTGTGAAATGATTGCCACAATTAAGCTAATGAATGTGTTTATCGTCTTGCATTGTTACAATTTTTTTTGGTGCTAAGAACATTTAAGATATACTCTTTTAGTAAGTTTCATGCACACGATACAATATTATTAGCGATAGTTATTATGCTGGACTTATTAATCCAGAACTTATTCCTCCTGCTTAACTGAAACCTTGCTCACTTTGATGAACATTTTCCCACTTCTCTCACCCCCAGCACTCTCCTCTCTCCTTCTATGAATTTAAATTTTTTCAACTCCACATAAAAATGAGATCATGCAGTATTTGCCTTTTGTGCCTGACTTATTTCACTTAGCATAATGTCCTCCAGGTTAATCCATGTTCTTGAACATGACAAGACTTCCTTCATTTTGAGGAGTGAGTAATATTCCATTATGTATACCCTATTTTCTTTATTCATTATTTGTCCATCTGTTGATGGACACTTAAGCTGATTCCATATGTTGGCTATTGAAAATAACACTGCAATGAACATGTGTATAGATATCTTTTCGACATACTGATTTCATTTCCTTTGGATGTATATCCAAAAGTGAGATTGCTGAATCATATGGTAGCTCTATTTTAAATTTTTTTTTAGGAAATTTCATGCTTTTCTTCTACAACGGCTATATACACACACACACACACACACACATATATATATATATATAATTTTTTTCCAGCCTGGGTGACAGAATGAGACTACTCTATCTGAAAAACAAACAAACAAACAAACAAAAAATACAAAAAAAAGCCTTTTATCAGATAAATGGCTTGAACATATCTTCTGCCATTCTGTAGGTTGTCTCCTTACTCTGTTGATCATTTTCTTTGGTGGGCAGTATAATTTGCGCTGTATAGTTTGATGCAATTGTATTTATCTAATAAAAGGGTTTTTTCAAATTTTTTTAAAATTTTTTTTATTTTTAGTTGAGATGGGGTTTCCTCATGTTGGTCAGGCTAGTCTTGAACTCCCGACCTCAGGTGATCCGCCCGCCTTGGCCTCCCAAAGTGCTGGGATTACAGGCATGAGCCACCATGCCCAGCCTATTTTATTTTATTTTTTAAGACAGGGTCTCGCTTTGTCACCCAGGCTGGAGTGCACTGGCACTATCTCGGCTCACTGCAAACTCTACCGCAAGAGCTCAAGTGATCCACCCACCTCAGTCTCTGGAATAGCTGGGATTACAAGTGTGCGCCACTACATCTAGCTAATCTTTATATTTTAGTGGAGACAAGATTTCACCATGTTGGCCAGGCTGGTCTCAAACTCCTGACCTCAAATGATCTGCTTGCCTTGGCCTCCCAAAGTATTGGGATTACAGACGTGAACCACTGCGCCTGGCCTGGTTTTGAGTTGCCTTTTGTATGTGGTATGAGATAAAGGCTTCAGCTTCCCAAAGTGTTGAGATTACAGATGTGAGCTACCCTGCCTGGCCTCTGTCTTTTCGTTTTGAGAATTTGACTATAATGTGTCTTGGTGAAGATCTCCCTTAGTTGAACTCATTTTGTTCATGAATTGTTTTCCTAATAATCATTTAGTTGTCTGTGTTCTCTTATAGCTCCTTGAGCTTCTTTAAGATGATTATTTTGAACTCTTACAAATTTTCAAATAATTACAAATTGTTTTGATATACAAATTCATAAAGTTTGTGTTATCTCAATTTATTTTTTATTTATTTTTACTTTTATATTTTGAGATGGAATCTCGCTTTTGTCACACAGGCTGGAGTGCAGTGGCACAATCTGGGCTCACCGCAAACTCTATCTCCCAGCTTCAAGCAATTCTCCTGCCTCAGCCTCCTAAGCAACTGGGATTACAGGCACCCACCACCATGCCTGCCTAATTTCTGTACTTTTAGTAGAGACGGGGTTTCACCATGTTGGCCAGCCTGGTCTCAAACTCCTGACCTCAGGTGATCCACCTGCCTCGGCCTCCCAAAGTGCTGGGATTATAGGCATGAGCCACTGTGCCTGGCCGTGTATCTCAATTTTTAAGGTCAGTTATTAGTGCTTTAATTTTTTTACCTTTGGTGGTATCATGTTTCCCTGATTATTATTCTGTGATTCTGGAAGGACCATCTGATGAGTTCACGGGTAGGCTTACTTCTGAAGTCCTTAGATGGGCTGATCTGGTGTCTGGGGTCTGCAGAGGCGGATCTGGAACCTGAGTCTGTGGGTGGTAGAGTTCTTAATCCTGAGTCCATGGAGATGGCCTGGCACTGGGGTTCACTGGTGTGGTCCCGGTGACTGGGCCTGCTGGAGAGGGCCTGGAGCCTGAGTCTGTAGGAATAGGCCTACAGCCTGTGTCCACAAGGGCTGACAGGAAGCCCGGGTCCATTGGAGTTAAACTGGCCCTGGGATGGGTCTTGAGCCTGAGTCTGCTGGGGAGTGTGCTGGTGCTAGTGCAGGCCTGGTGTCTGGGTTCTCAAGGTGGACCTGGTCTACAAGGGCTTGCCTGGTGCTGGGACAGGTCTGGAACCTGAGTCTGCAGAGCTGGAACTGGGTCCTGGGTCCATGGGGGTGGTCCATGGGAGTGATTCTAGAGCCTGGGTCTGCTGGAGCTTGGGGCCACAGATGCCAGCCTGGTGGCTAGGGCCATGGGGGCTGGTGGCATGGCACTGGGGCAGTCCTGAAGCCTGGGTCTGTGGGGCTGGTCTAGAGGCTTGGTCGGTGGTGCCAGCCTAAAGCCTGGGTATGTGGGGGCCAGCCTGGTGCTGAGTGAGCTTGGGTCTTTGGGATATGGGGTCTTGCCTGGAGCCTAGGGGTGCAGGGGGCGGCCTAGAGTCTGGATCCACAGGGACCAGCCAGCCACAAGGGTTCACTGGGGAGGGCCTGATGCTGTGGTTCATGGTAAAATTGGGTGTTCCCTCCTCTTCCTCCCTCAGAAGGCTTGGAAGACATAATGTGGGCAATGTAAAACTGTCCTTCCTACCCTCTTTAATGCATCTTTTCTTATTTCTGTGTTCCACCTACATACTGTCATCTCTTACCTGAATTCCTTAGCTCTTATGAAAGTATTTTTGCATGTAGATAGCTATTTAAATTAGTGTTTCTGCAAGGAGACAGGCACTAAAAACTCCTATTCTGCCATCCAGCTGACATCACTCCCAAAACCATACTGTATTTTAAAATGTTCCTCTATGGTCTTAAAATTTTATTAATTTATACTCTGGGAAAGTTATTTCCAAATATTTCACCATCAAGTACATTTTTTGATACACATAGACCCTATCCTTTGCATCATCGATCATAGTCAGGAACATCTGTGAGTGCCCATCAGAGCTAATCTGTCACTCTGAGTTGATTGCCACAGCTCCTAAGTTAACATGTGACTTAGCCTGCACAGCCCCATTTGAGGTTGACGTTCGTTCTGAAACCTCCTTTACCACTTCTACAGATCCCTTAAATATCCAGGAACCCCATGTTATGATGTAATATTTAGAAGAAAGGGTTTGCTAAGCCAAAATATACTTACCCTGAACCCTGTAAAAATTATCTCTAAGTCCAAATAGATGATATCTACATTAATAAGAGTTCAGAATCAATTTGTCATCTTGCTATAAACTTGATCTTCATCTTAGAACTGGATAATTTACTCATTTAAAATATGCCTTAAGATGGAATCACTCCGGGTTTATTTTTGGATAGCATGTAGGTTCTCTTTAAAAATATAAATTCGACTGGGCACAGTGGCTCACATCTGTAATCCCAGAATTTTGGGAGGCTGAGGTGAGAGATCACTTGAGGCCAGCAGTTCAAGACCAGTCTGACCAACATGGTGAAACCCTGTTTCTACTAAAAATACAAAAATTAGCTGGGTTGGGTGGCACATCCCTGTAATCCCAGCTACTTAGGTATCTGAGGCACTAGAATCACTTGAACCAGGAAGGCAGAGGTTGCAGTGAGCTGAGATCGGGCCATTGCACTCCAGCCTGGGTGACAGAGTGAGACTCTGTCTTAATAAATAAATACATAAATTCATGGCTAGGTATGGTAGTCACACCTATGATCCCAGCATTTTGGGAGGTCAAGGCAGGAGAATCGCTTGAGGCCCTGAGTTTGAGATCAGCCTGAGTAACATAGTGAAACCTTATCTTTACTTTAAGAAAAATTAGTGTCCATAATGGTTTCAGTAAGGAACACCAACATCAGTGGTGTCAACCATATTCCTAGCCACATTCTTGAATGTCCTAATGGGGCACTCATAGTAAAACCTAGCCAGCAGGATGAAATGTTAGTAATACTGAAACAGGATTAAATACAGTTGAGGTCCACGGCTTTTACAATTCATCTTTTTATAGCAGTCTGAATCTTCAAAGTGTTTTGGTATCATTAATTTTGATGGACAGAGCCACAGACTGGCTGGAACAAAACGTTTTCTGCCCATTATCATAGCCTCAAATCAGAGCTACTAACTTGGTGTCCTGAAGACTTACTCTAAATGTTCTAAGAGAAATGGTTATTGCCAAAGTTACACCCCTGATTGTTGGTTGAGAACACAGAGTGCTTCCAATTTTTTTTTTTTTTTGAAACGTAATTCCACTCTTGTCCAGGCTGGAGTGCAATGGTATGATCGTGGCTCACCGCAACCTCTGCCTCCTGGGTTCAAGCGATTCTCCTGTTTCAGCCTCCCAAGTAGCTGGGATTACATGCATGTGCCACCGTGCCCAGCTAATTTTTGTATTTTTAGTAGAGATGGAGTTTCACCATGTTGGTCAGGCTGGTCTTGAACTCCTCACCTCAGATGATCCACCTGCCTCGCTCTCCCAAAGTGCTGGGATTACAGGTGTGATCCACCGCTTCTGGCCCTTCCAAATTTCTTTCTTTCTTTTTTTTGAGTCGGAGTCTCGCTGTGTCGCCCAGGCTGGAGTGCAGTGGCGCAATCTCAGCTCACTGCAAGCTCTGCCTCCCGGCTTCACGCCATTCTCCTGCCTCAGCCTACTGAGTAGCTGGGACTACAGGAGCCCACCACCACGCCCGGATAATTTTTTGTAGTTTTGGTAGAGACGGGGTTTCACCGTGTTAGCCAGGATGGTCTTGATCTCCTCACCTCGTGATCCACCCTCCTTGGCCTCCCAAAGGGCTGGGATTATAGGGGTGAGCCACTACGCCCAGCTGCCCCTTCCAAATTTCTAAATGTTTCTTTCCTTCTTCTTCTTTTTTTTTTTTGTTTTGTTTTGTTTAGAGATGGGGTCTCACTCTGTTGCCCTAGTTGGAGTGTAGTGGCATGATCATAGTTTACTGCAATCACTTCAGCCTCAAACTCCTGGGCTCAAGTGATCCTCTTGCCTCAGCCCCCAAAGGAGCTGAGACTACAGGCATGCACCACCATGCCTGGCTTCAAATGTTTCCAAAGATAGATTTATACTCCATCACAACACATCACAACACACCTCAGTTCACAAAGTAGTCGGAACTCTGAGCCTACAGGTGAGGTGCCGGGGCACAGTGTTAATAAAAGGGAGTATTTCCAGCACAACCTTATAGATATTGCCATTTCTAAGAGTAGGATGACAGAAATGTCATTAACTTTGTGGAGTTCAAAGTTCAAGTCCTATCACTTCCCAGTTTTGCTGACCCTGGGAAATTCAACATTTATGAGCCCCAGCTTCTCCAGTATAAATTAGGTCTATAAATGATACTTATTCATAAGGTAGTTGTGAGAATTAAATGAGGAAACAAATATTAAAGGAACTTGCTAAATGAATTCTCTCTGAAAGAGATTGTGGAGTCCAAAAGGACCATTAATAAAAAATGTCATTTATTCATACTCTACCGTTTATTATTACAGAGTCACTAGCCTTAGGGAAACCAGATCTTCAACAGTAAGTTACCCAAGTTTCCTGTTTTCTTTTTTTCTTTTCTTTTTTTTTGAGATGGAGTCTCACTCTGTCCCCCAAGCTGGAGTGCAGTGGCGCAATCTCGGCTCACTGCAAGCTCTGCCTCCCGGGTTCACGTCATTCTCCTGCCTCAGCCTCCTGACTAGCTGGGACTACAGGCATCTGCCACCACGCCTAGCGAATTTTTTGTATTTTTAGTAGAGATGGAGTTTCACCATGTTAGCCAGGATGGTCTCGATCTCCTGACCTCCTGATCTGCCCGCCTCAGCCTCCCAAAGTGCTGGGATTACAGGCATGAGCCACTGCGCCCAGCCTTTTTCCCTGTTTTCTTTGCACCAAACTGTATCTGAGTTTTAGACTGTGCAAAGCAGCCAATTGTTTTGATCAGAGATTAGGTAAGATATGCTTTTCTGGGATGTGTGGTGATTATTCTTTGCTTTGGAAAAAGAAATTAGAGGAGATATTTGAAAATATTTATTGAGTTCCTACTCTGTGCAAGACATAAGTGAGAACAATATGATGTGATTGGTTATGAGCATGGACACTGGTACCTGACTGCATGGGCTGTACCCCTTACTAACTACAGGACCTATAGGGATGTCAGTTTCCTCATCCTAAAATTGGGGTTATGGCTGGGCATGGTGGTTCATGCCTGTAATCCCAGCACTTTAGGAAGCCAAAGTGGAAGGATCTCTTCAGCCCAGGAGTTCGAGATCAGCCTGGGTAACATAGCAAGACTCTGCCTCTACAAAAAAATAAAAAAATTAGCTAGGCGTGGTGGTGCGCGCCTGTGGTCCCAATACTTGGGAGGCTGACGTGGGAGGGTCACTTGAGCCTGGGATGTAGAAGCTAAAATTAGCCATGATCGTTCCACTGTACTCTAGCCTGGGTGACAGAGCAAAACCCTGCCTCAAAATAAATAAATAAATAAATAAATAAATAAATAAATAAATAAATAAATAAAGTTATAATAGTACCAGTTATAAAGATTAAATAAGACCATCTTTGCAAAGTCCCTTTAGTGGAGTACATGACACATTTTAAGTCCTACGTGCTTAATAAATTCATTTTGATTATGTTTAGTGTTTGTTTATGTAGATCTTGACTTTTCCCATTGGATTATAAATCCCCTAAGAAATGAATGAATCTCCTAAAGGGAAGGGGAAATGCACATTTCTCTTTACGTTAGATAGTATCCCTACATCTACTCTGTGTTAGGTTGTTTCTTATATACTTTATACACATTTAACTCCCATCTTCTGTTATAGATGTTATCAACTTTTTATAGACAAAGAAGCTAAATCCCAGAGAGGTTAGGTGAATAAGGTTGTATAGCATTGGAGACAGAATTCACATCTGGTCTAATGCCAAGCCCCGTAATCATAGACCTTAATAGTTGTAAAGATATGGAGGGGAGAATCCAGTGCTTGTTGCATAATCACATTCTGCTGTTGTTAAAATCTCTTAGCAACTGTCCTAAAGTGTTTAGTGTGTGTTTCCCAAATACTAAAAAGACATATTTCAATATGGGTTATAGGTAAAAAAGTATTCATTCTACTTTCCAAAAGCAAATATAGATTTATGTCAGAGAAAATCAATAATTAATAATCATATTTTCAGGGAGGAGGGCAAAGGAGTAGAAGGGACAAAAGGGGGAAAGAAGAGGAAGGGAAGGGAAGCTATTTTGCTGATCTGAAATACTATTAATTTAATTTATAACACGAATGAATATGAACATGCAAGAAGCATCGTAAGAAACACAGAATTAGCTTCTGCCTGGAGGAAAGAGGTCAGCAGACAAATAGGTCACAGATTACCAGGAAACACCAACGTTAGTAGACTCAGGTGCAGTCAAGCATAGGAAGCATTCCAAAGACAGATGAGTTTCAAGCAAAATATTAATAAAATAAGGAGTAACAGTAAGGGGAAACTGGAGCCCATTGTCATTGCTGGTGAACTTCAGGTAAGTCTGACAAACCAGCAGCTTTTGGAACTGGGTTTTATTTTTATTTGTTTATTTATTTTTGAGACAGTCTTGCTCTGTCACTCCAACTGGAGTGCAGGGGTAAAATCACGGCTCACTGTAGCCTCGAATTCCTGGGCTCAAGCAATCCTCCCGCCTCAGTTTCCCAAGT
>NW_012114921.1:189724-192280 GCF_000951035.1 Colobus angolensis palliatus
TCTAGTTGTTTTTGTTTTGTTGATAGTACTTTTTGACATAGAGAATCTTTTCATTCTTGTGTAATCAAATCTACTAAACTTTTCCCTTTGCGTTTTCCTCTTTTGTTTTCTTCTCTTTGAAAAGGCTTTCTCCACCCCAAGATTGGCTATATTATCTTCTAATAAGCTGGGTTTTGAAGAAGGTAAGGGACATGGATTGGTCCAGAGAAGGAGGGAAGGGATTTGAGTATTCAAGGCAGAAGCAATGATGGGGCTCATGCAGCCAGATGTGGGGATGAGGCCCAGATCTGAGCAAATAGAAATTGGACTGTATCAGCCTATGGAAGACAGACAAGGTGAAGAAAATAGAAAGGCTGGGGGAACTTGAAGCCTGGGCTGTGGAGCCTGGTATTGATTTGTTAAATAGAAAATCAAGATTTATGCCAGCTTTCCCCAAAGGGGAATCCCAGATGGGAAAAGGAGACTATATAAGGATACATTTTCTAGGAGGTACACAAATGCAAGAAGCCAGAAGAGCTAAGACACTGTTGCTGCAATCTAGGCCTCAGGTGATGACGTATTAAATGGGCAGGACAGGCTGGAGAAATGAATGAAAGAGGAAGAGGCAGATATGAGAAGTATTTCTGTACGGAAAACAACAGAAAATAAATAACTGCAATAAAAACAAAACCAGGACTTTGTAACTGAGTACACTAAGAAGCATACAAAGGAGAGAGTTTTAAAGGTCTCTGATGTTTGGAGAAGGAGGTAAGATTTCTATGTTTCAGTGGCAGCAGCCAGGTGATGTGGAAGGATAAACTGTGTCAGGCGCAAAGCAAAGGAGGAAATCTATGATTAGTGTTTGGATGCTCTTAATTTGGGCTTGGTGGAATATACACAAATATCTATCCCTCAGCTGAGAGAAGAGAGGGCAGCTCACTAGCTGAATGAAGGAAACTTCAAATTAAGGAGAAAAACTGAGATACTTGATTCTCCCTTCCCCAACACATTACTCTGAGCAAGGCCTGTGCTTGAAGAAGATAAAGCAGCTTTCTGTCTCCTTAGGGTATTTGGAACTGACTAATTAATGAGCACAGGGCCTAGGCTGGGTGTGATGGCTCACACCTGTAATCCTAGCACTTTGGGAAGTCAAAGAGGGTGGATCATGTGAGCCCTGAAGTTCAAGAGCAGCCTGGGCAACAAAGTGAGACCTCATCTGTATAAATAAATAAATAAATAAATAAATAAATAGCACAGAGTCTAAAAGGTGTAGTTATGAGAAATGACAACTTCTATGTTAGTGTCAATACTTGTGAGATCCTGTAAATAAGGTTGCCAGATAAAATGCACTGTTACATTTGAATTTCAGATGAGCAATGAAATTTTTTTTGGTATAAATATAACCCAAATGTTGAAAGGGACATATTTATACCTATACAATTTTTATTCATTGTTTATCTAAAATTCATTTTTATCTTGGTGTCCTATATTTTTATTTGCTAAATTGGGCAACCCTTCCTATAAAGGGAGATTCCAGAAGTCTCCAAGAGTATGGCAGTTTGTACCAGTGGTTGGTGGAAGTTGAGAAGTGAAAAACACAGCAGGAAATTTCAACTTCCCAAAGAAGAGAAGATGCCAGTGAAGCAGGAGGAAGAGATGATAAATATGACACAGATAAATTAATCAATTGATGTTTCTTCAGCATCTGCTATGCATTCTGCTGGGTACTTTGGGGGCTTGATCAAGGAGATTACAGTGAGTTGTAGATTAATTCCTATAGGCAGTCACTGTACAAATATGTATTGTGACCATACTATGTGCTGGGTTCAGGCCTTGGTACTAAATTGTCAAATAAAGAAGATAGACTCCGTCTCTACTAAAAAATACAAAAAACTAGCCGGGCGAGTTGGCGGGTGCCTGTAGTCCCAGCTACTCGGGAGGCTGAGGCAGGAGAATGGTGTGAACCCGGGAGGCGGAGGTTGCAGTGAGCCGAGATTAGGCCACTGTCCTCCAGCCTGGGCGACAGAGTGAGACTCCCACTCAAAATAATAATAATAATAATAATAATAATAATAAATCAGACCATCTAGTGGGTATCTTAATTTTGTATCTACTACATGCAAAAGACTGAAACTATATGCTCTCTGAGGACACAACAAAGTAATAATAAATAACACCACTTTTTGAATGTTTACAAAGTGCCAGGTATTACAATAACAGTTACACACTTTTTTCTGTTTTAACAGCTCACTGAGGTGAGGATTCCAGGCTTGAGAAGTCAATTGCAGCTAGTTAGTGGCAATGAGGGATTTTTAAACCAGGCCTATCTGGTTAAGAAAAATGCACTTTCCTTCTTCTCCTGCCTCATCCTCCCTTCAACTTTCATAAGATTTTGAAAAGTGCATATACATATTGTGTTAATTATTAAAAAGGATACATATTTGTTGTAGGAAAATTGGAAAACACTGTTAACAAAGTAAACAATTAGGTTTTCCTAATCTATGCTCTTTTAAAGAAGTATAAGAGGCAGGTCGTGGTGGTTCATGCCTATAATCCCAGCACTTTGGGAGGCCAAGG
>NW_012114921.1:193506-197309 GCF_000951035.1 Colobus angolensis palliatus
TGCCCAGCCAATAAATTTTTTAAAAAGTAGTCGAGCATGGTGACCCATGCCTGTAGTTACAGCTACTTAGGATGCTGAGGTGGGGGGATGCCTTGAACCCAGGAGTTTGAGGCTGCAGTAAGCCTTGATTGTGCCACTACATCCCAGCCTGGGCAACAGAGCAAGACCCTATCTCTAAAAAAAAAAAAAAGGTTTCTTGTCCCTGGAACTGTGCTGATGATGACCTATCAAATTTCCACAAGAATATTGCAAAATGATGACCCAAAGCCTTGAAGAAGTGAAGTAACTTGCCCAAGGTCACATGACTGGTTGTTGACAGAAGCTAGTTTTAAACTCAGGTTAATCTGCTTTCTATCTGTGCTATTTCCATTATACCATTCTGCTTTGTCCCAGTGATCCTAGGGAAGGAATTCTCTGAGATTCTAAGTTAATAATCCCAAAGGTTGAGTCTAAATTGATAGACTCACCTCCCCACTGCTCTTCCATTGGCTGACTCATGCTTTCAGAGAAGCTGGGAAGTTAGGGGAGACCAATAAAAGAGTGTCTTTCTTACAGATTCAGGAAACTAAATATTGCTTTAAGCACTGTTCTAGAAAATTCCCAGTAACTTTAGAGTGCCCTTTAAGAGCTTTTAATGCTCTGGAAAGTCTCTCAATACCAGTTTTCCAGAGGCCGGACACTTTGCCGTTGAGTGTAGTGTTTGCAGCACATCGCAGGGGCAGGTCACTAGAGCTAGTGGGGACACATACATCACTGACATGTGATGGGAATCCTCCAGGGGCAAACAGGCTGGGGCCAACTTCTGCTCTGAGCAGTCTAAATGGAGCTAGAAACAAGAGCCATCTAGTAAAACCTTTCACAGGATAAAGTGCAGAGTCTGTTTCACACTTAGCCTTGTCAGTTCTGTGGAGAGGCAAGTGTTTGTAGAAAGTTTTGAATTCTTCTCTCATGCCCTGGAAAACCAAACACCATCAAAGAAAACAACCTGCTCCTGAATTCTGCAGCTGTAGTTTTTACACTCACCATTCTGCTTTTTCTATCTTAAATTGCTTGGTGTGATGAGGACACGAATCAAAATAGTCTACCTTTTAGAAAAGATGGCAGATTGTGGCATTTACATCTCATAAATATCTGATTGCTTAAAGAAAATCATCTAACTGTTCAAGTCAATAAACTTTTTTTTTTTTTTTTTTTGAGACGGAGTCTCGCTCTGTCGCCCAGGCTGGAGTGCAGTGGCGCGATCTCGGCTCACTGCAAGCTCCGCCTCCCGGGTTTACGCCATTCTCCTGCCTCAGCCTCCCAAGTAGCTGGGACTACAGGCGCCCGCCATCATGCCCGGCTAGTTTTTTGTACTTTTTAGTAGAGACGGGGTTTCACCGTGTAGACCAGGATGGTCTCGATCTCCTGACCTCGTGATCCACCCGTCTCGGCCTCCCAAAGTGCTGGGATTACAGGCTTGAGCCACCGCGCCCGGCCGACCCTGTCTCAAAAGACAAAACAAAAAACAAGAAACAAACAAAAAGTTGTCAATAAACGAAAAAGTAAACATTTAATTTTTGGTTTTGATATATACATATTCAAAAAGTATGCCTTTTTTTGTAAAATAAATAATTATGTGGCAGTGCAAGGTTTAAATGTCTTCTGTATTGAATTCATATGGAAATTTGCAGTTTAAATTTTTGTTTGTTTGTTTTTGAGACATCGTCTGCTTCTGTCACCCAGGCTAGAGTGCAGTGGCATGAGTATGGCTCACTGCAACCTTGACCTCCTTGGTTTAATTAATCCTCCTATCTCAGCCTCCCAGATAGCTTGGGCTACAGGCACATGCCACCAGGCCCAGCTATTTTTGTATTTATGTATTTAATTCTTTTCTAGAGATGGGGGTTTCACCATGTGTTGTCCAGGCTGGTCTCCAACTCCTGGGCTCAAGCGATCTGCCTGCCTTGGCCTCCCAAAGTGCTAGGATTACAGACATGAGTCACTGGTCCCAGTTACTTGAGAGGCTGAAGTGGGAGGATCTCTTGAGCCCAGAAGGTTAAGGCTGCATTCTTCCATGTTTGCGCCACTGCACTTCAGTCTGGGCAACAGAATGAGATCCTGTCTCAAAACAAAACAAAACAAAACAAAAAAAACCACACACAAAAACAAAAGGAAAAATAAAAACAAACCAAAACAAACAAAAACCCAAAATTAACTCACAGAAAAGTTAATAAGTAACATTCAAGCAAACAATGACCAGTTTGGAAACATAATGAAGAAAATAACTTTATCAACAATACCAACAAAAAAGATGAATGTCTAGAAATAAATTGATAAGAAGTGCACAAGATCTATATTAAAGTATTAAGTGACACAAATCATTTAAACCATTAGAAAGGTAGCCAAGCCTGAGCCACATTGCCCAGCCAGGAAAGAGACTTTCCAAAAGAGTTGTCCCTTTCTCTGAGCTTCCCCAGAGAAGGGAGTGAATCTTCATTATCCATGTTTCCTAGGGTCCCTCACAGTACCTGACAAAGAGCAGGGTTTGTGGAGTGAATTGAATAAATGGAATGGCTACCATGGGAGATAGTGAGTTCTCTACCACTGGAAGTAGCCAGGAAATTGTAGTGAAACTGAGAATGCATCGGGTTAGAGACTCTTGATTATATTTATGGTGTCTTCTAATAAACTATGATACTTACATTCTAAGATTTCCAAGAAGTTTCCAAATCTTTAGAATAACATGATTAGCCTGTTCTCTGCCACATATTTGATCTCCAAAATATATCTCCAGTCTCTCTACTTCTCTCTACCTCTACTGCCAATCTCTCAGCCCAGGATACCATCTTTTGTTACTGGACACCTAAATGATTTTCTAGATTTCACCTTTGCAGCCAGTGTAATCTTTTGATGTTGTAATCAGATTAGATTTAAGCAGGAGGGCTCTCCTGCTTAAAATCTCTTAATAGAAATCAGTGAAATAAAAAACAGGCAGGAAGAAGTGAATTACATGTTGTTTAAAAATTGTATAAATTGCTTACCTGAGAAAAACAAGAGAATCAACTGGAAAACTATTACAAACAAGAAGAAAATTTAGTTCAGTGGTTGGATTACAGAATTAACTCACAGAATGACTGGTCACAGTGATTCATGCCTGTAATCCCAGCACTTTGGGAGGCCAAGGCAGGAGGATTGCTTGATCCCAGGAACTTGAGATTAGCCTGGGCAATATAGTGAGACCTCATGTTTACAAAAATAAAACAAACAAATTTGCTAGGCATAGTGGTGCACGTCTGTGGTCCCAGCTACTTGGGAGGCTGAAAAGAGAGGATCTCTTGAGCCCAGGAGGTTAAAGGCTGCATTTAGCCATTTTTGTGCCACTATACTTCAGTCTGGGCAACAGAGTGAGATCCTGTCTCAAAAAAAAAAAAAAAAAAATCAAGAACAAAAACAAACCAAAACAAACAAAAAACCCAAAATTAACTCACAGAAAAGTTAATAAGCAACATTCAAGCAAACAATGATCAGTTTGGAAACATAATGAAGAAAATAACTTCATCAATAGTACCAACAAAAAAGATAAATGTCTAGAAATAAATTGATATATGCACAAGATCTATATTAAAGTATTAAGTGACACAAACAATTTGAACCATTAAAAAAGTAGCCCTTGGCCAGGTACAGTGGCTCATGCCAATAATCCCAGCACTTTAGGAGGCCGAGACAGGCAGATCACCTGAGGTCCAGAGTTCGAGACCAGCTTGCCTAACATGGCAAGACTGTCTCTACTAAAAATATAAAAATTAGCCAGACATGGTGGTGCA